>NC_051181.1:139087814-139242814 GCF_013339695.2 Rhipicephalus sanguineus | reverse complement strand
TCACCCTCTCCGTTGAAAAGGTCTATAGTTCAATTATGGTAAAATTTGCAAAAAGAATTTAAAGTTGGCAATTTTTCTAATCTTTTAGTACTCGGTAATACGGTAATCTCCGTATTACCGAATAATTGCTCAGTTCCCTGCGCTCGAAATACATGTGCGCATGCTTCTTTGAGCGCAGCAATAGCAGCATGACGTAATAGCCTATAGGACTGATGCTTCCGTGCTATTTCTTTCTCTTTTCACACCGAACGGATAAAATATTGCTGATGCATATAATCGAGGACTAGCTTTATCTCGCCACATAAAACGGAGAGGGTTACAGTCGCTGTGAAGGTAGCGTAATAATCTGTTTTTATCACCATTATCTTCGAATATACTCATGCAACTGTCCTGCGTCAAGCGGGTAAGTATAATAACAAGGGAACAATAGGGCGACGAATCGGTGATACGCGGGATATTGTATTTGAGATGTGCATGGGAAATGGAAAGCAGCTGTCCTTGTCTTTCTATAGTTTCCATTGTGTTTGCCTTCGCCCACGTCACATACATAACCCCTAACGCTTGGCGTTTGTTCCGTATGCCAGGTAGGTTATTCAGTTTAGTTAGGTTTGGTAGATTCACTGGAAATCGGCCAAGCAAACACGCAAGTATACTATAGCAAGAAAAGAGCAGCCGCATTTCACTGAAGACAACGTTTATACATACTTCTGTAACGCGAACGTGCAAATCTTATTTCTATATATATATGAATAGTGCAGATAGCCAAACCCACTGGAGACAACTAGAATGCACTACATCCAAAATGGCCTTATTCGAAACGTGGGGCAAAGACAGTGTAACCTCGCTTTAAGAAAACCCCGCTTTAGGAAATTAGCGATTTAACGAACTTGATATCGATATTCTGAGAGCCTATTGAGTATCTCTAAGAGAGGAGAACTCACTCTAAGATCTAACGACATTTTGGGGTAGGCTAGATAATATATGGTAAAAATAGGCGTATATATAGTGGGTTTAACATCGGGTAACAATTATTGCTGCAACCACCAATGACACAAGGTGTGCATAAAGGGCTCGGTGTCTACGAAAAACGCGTAAGCAGGTAAATTACACAAATACGCTGAAGCTCAAAAAGCATAGTTGCAATGTTCAATAGGCGACATGGAACGGTTGCAGCGACTGCAGTGCACACATACGCGACATCTCAATATCAGCTCATATCGTCGGAGCCTATCTTGAGTACGTCCGGTCGCAATCGGTCGAGGAAACGATTGTCTGCTTATCGATAAGGATGTATGGTGTAAAAGGGGATGTGATGTTGGCTCAACTCTTCCAAGGGGAGAAAATATATGCATCTGATGGAGGTCCCAAGCACCTGCGTTCTTTTTCTCTCCTCGCTTCCTTCTGTTCGCTAGCCGTCCCCAAGTAAAGTACAGAAAAGAAGATCTTGGGTACTCAAGCCGCTTAGGGGCCCCTCCACTATACTCTCTAATGACAAAATGAAATTATTCATTCGTGTACACAACCTCGGTGAAACTCTAGAGGAGAGAAAAAAAACAACAGACAGAGAGAACCCAGTAAACAAGGGAACAAAAAGCGCACGGAAAACAAGAACGAAAAAGGCACACACAGTATATATATATATAGACACACACAGCCGTTTTTTTTTTCGTCCTTGTTTTCCGTGCGCTTTCAGGTCTCTTCGAAATGGATTAGCAATGTGCCCAATGTGCCACACCAGTAAACAAGCAAACTCCTAATTTTACCGAACGACTACAGGACAGCGTGTGCATCAGTAAACGCCGAGATGTTGCGAAATTTTGTTATAGTTAAATAGAGGGTCATTATAATTGATAATTTTCGAAAAAAATTGCGATAAATTATGCCGCTTGAGCACTTTCCTCTGCGTTAGCTCACTTTCATTCATGGGCGCGAGTGACGTGGTAGCCAGCACAAAGCCTATAGCATTTTACTAAGCAATCAAGGACTAACTAAGCTGAATTTATATTTCGTATTCTTCGCCAACGCCGGACGCTTGCGTACGTATCTCTTTTCATTAATGTATGTCTATTCGCACACAAATTAAAAAGCATTAAAATGTATGGATTCAGATATATACGCAAGCCATGTAGAGGATCGATAGTAAAATCGACATAAAAATAAAAGACACCGTGGAATTAATGTATGTCAAATAGATATCAATTATTTGGACAAACAGTAAGAACAATACCGGCCCAAGCTATATCAAATGAACTGAAATACTAGAATATACACTAAATAAGTGAAAGTCCTCATATGTGAAACACGTGAAACATGTGAAATACATTTATAGGTTTTATAAATAACGCTTAAAGGGCCCCAAAACCACCCAGAGGTCGAAATTTAGTTGTGGCGTTGCAGTTGTGCACGAGTCTACAGCGAACGCTGGCGGAGTTGCACGCGCTTTCTCGTTTCGCTCTTTCCTTCGCTAGGCTCCGTTCGTCGGCTCGTCTCTCCGAGTGCCCGTCGCCAGGGCATTCCCGCGGCTACACAGAGGGACCTCCTCTTCCCTGCAAAGCACCACACCCAGGTTTTCAAGGCGGTTCTTCGCTTCCTTGAGGACACTGGACTGGCCAACCGGCTATATACTCGCGGACAACTTTTCTTGGCAATGAAGGGAAAGCTACGGGGGCGGAGCGTCTGCACATGTACTGCTACGCGAAGTAGTCCGGTTTGGCGCGCGTCTCGTAACGCCGTGGAAAGTGATGGCTAGCGTTGCTTTTCGACGCAAACGCTGCTTAGCGTCTAAGGTACGGGTAAAAGGCGCGACTTTTTCACTTTTTCACACACGCAAAAATGCAAAGTGACAACGTATAAAGTAAAAGAAATACAAATATCTAGCCTGTGTGCGCTGCGTTCTGTCTCAAAAAGCTACATGTAGAAAATGGAGGCGTATTTTATATATCTCACGCTGAAAATACGGACGCAATTGTGGGACTACATTCATTAGCGGTAGGATACGTGCATTGTGGCTCTGAAGCCTTTGCTTCATTGCCAAGAAAAGTTGTCCGTGAGTATAGTAGCCGCCCGCCGCGTCCTCGGTCATGGACAGCATTCCTCCTCTCCTTCTCCTCCCTCTTCTCATCTTTATCTCCCTTTCCCCCTTTCCCCTACAGGCGCTGAGCCGTGCTCCCAATTAGGGTTGCAGAAGTTGCGCCTTTTCCTTTCCTCAACCTCTCCTCCTCCTCCTCTCTCCGAGTGCCCTTCCTCAGCGTCCGAGGTGGAAACGCAAGAAGCGCGCGCATCTGCTAGCAGAAAACAATCTCTTGTTCGCCCACTGACAGCGTCTCTTGCTCGCGACGTCACCTAATCATACAGGCGACCAAGGGCGTCCGCAGAAATTTTTCCAGGGGGGTGCATCCATGGGGGGGGGGGGGGGGGGGGGGGGGGGGGTAGGGCTTCACTACTGTGACTTGACCGGCAAGGTTAGTCAATAATATGTAATAACGTGCAAAGTTGGCTGGCAATCCTGAAGGACGTTTCACACGGATATGCGGACCTTTTGTGTGCTAACGAACGTGTGCAGCTTATTGCTACTGCATAGAAAGATATTATCTGAAATTCCGGGGGGGGGGGGGGGCGGCAGCCGCCCCGCCCTTGCACCCCCCTCCGGACGCCCATGCAGGCGACGTCATGACGGCTGTTGTCGACAGAGCAAAGGCACGAAGAGGAGCAGGCGAGCGTCTGTTGGTAGTTTAGGGGCCCTTTAAACGAATGCGTGAAATCCTTGCTAAACTGATATCATCGGCAGTTTGATTCCACGCAAAAGTGCCACTAACTTCAAGTAATCTTTCAACGTATTTCGCCATATAGCCGAGTTAAAGGGCCCCCTCACCAGGTTTGACAATTTTGAGCTGACGAACGCAATGCGTGCACTGGGCGTTCACGATTACGTCTGCCACAATTTGCAACGCTACGCGCCGCGTAAATAGGTCAAATTTCAAGCTGAACGCTGCTTCCCCTTCTTCTCGCGGCCGCGCGCCCAGTGAATGAGGAGATGGCGTACATGGTGGAATGATGGTGGAATGGCCCTACGTAGATGGTAGTGCTGTGACGTCGCCCCTCTACGTAGACGACTGTGCTCTGACGTCGCCAACAGCAGCACGTGACACTGTGATAATTATTTTACACGGCGTGTAGTTTGTGTAATTTGTTGCTTGAATGGATGAATAAAACTTGAGAGCAATAATAAAACACGCAAACGAAATGTGTGCGTTTTCTTTTTTAATTTTTACTGCGAATTGCAGCCAGATTCGAGACTAATCTACCTCTGTTTCGCACGCGTTCGTGTTCTCGCGCTTTGCGCATTGTGCAGACGCCACCCTTCACAACGAACATAATTTTCTACCGCGTTCCAGCGCTCATTGGGCTCATTTATCCTTCCTCGTCTAACCAGATGTTCATGCGGCACACCGCTAGTCTCGCGTCCGTACAAATGTCGCAGCTTCGTGCTCAGTAATAGGTTGAAAGCCAAGTGGTCGGCGACGGCGCTTTCGGCATAAGTTGCAGAGATGAAGCGCAAAGAACGCCGCCACAACACCGCTCGCGTCTCGGGGGCTCCGGCTGGTTCGGGCACGTCATGCGCTCGTGACATTGTGTGCGCATGACGTGTTCATGCGTATGCGTTATGTGATCCTCCTGCTCTCGTGCCGAAGAGGGCAGGGAAGGGATATGGCTTGCGAAGGCTACACGGGGCGAGCGGCGAGGGTTTGCAGCTCTGCTCCTCGCATAATGGTTTCGCGCCGCTACAAATTATTGTTTTTCTCAGCTTCTAATGAACCGATCAGAAAAATTCTTGTGGCATAACGCTCTTTATTGGGCCCGCAACAACTTCCAATGTCCAACTAAAATTCGTTATGTCACCTGGTGAGGGGCCCTTTAAGTTGTCTTGCATGCCGAAATATTTATGCGGAAGTTCAACACTGCGAAAATTCGTTGGTGGGTGGCAGTATCGTAGCCAGAAATTTTTTTCGGAGGGGGGGGAGGGGGGGGAGGGGGGGGAGTTCAACCGTACCTTATATATGTTCGTGGTGCGTTTGTGTGTGTGTCGTGTGTATATATCCATTCAAAATCGAAAATTTTCGGGGAGGGGAGGGGGGGTTAAATGTATACTGACACATCACCGAACATAGGGGCAGCCTGTAGATCTCACCGCGAAGCCCTGCATGGCTTCGCGGGGAGATCACGGCATGTCCTCACGGCAGCACAGAGATTTGAACCTAGCTATTACCTTCAGCACACGACGAGGAATCTGTGGCATTATACATATTTTCGACATCCCTGAATACAGGACGACTGCGCTTTATCCTTTACATCAGTGGCGTAAATTAGGGAGGGGTCAGGGGGGTCCTGAACCCCCTTGCGTTTAGTCGGGGGAGTCACCCCTTGCAAATGTCCCCCCTTGAGATTTAGCTTTGGAACATCATATGTGAATTGCTTGACAATTAAGTGTCGCGCACTCACTGAAAAACACAATCTGAAATCTCGAAACCTTATAATTCCAAAGAGCAGAAACGAAGTACAAAAGTGAAATCTGCTTTTCGTTGCAAAAGGTACCGAGAACACGAGGCTTCCTGAGATGCTACTGCTTACTTCTGACGTGTAGCAAATGTTCATTACGCTGCGCTTTAAAATGCAAATTAAATAAAGAATTCCTACCATCTACCGTTGTTCACTGTCGATTTGTTGTAAGCCACTGAGAATTCGATAGCTCCACCACGATCATAGGCGTGCGCAAGGTTCCCCATTAGGGGGGGCAAAGGGTCGTCGCAGCGCCCCCCCCCATCCTTCTAAGTCAATGTATGGGGCAGATTTTGCGCCCCCCCTCCTAGGTGATTAGGGGGGGCGGCCGCCTACCCTGCCCCCCCCCCCCCCTGTGCGCACGCCTATGACCATGATTGTGTTACTTAAAAAACAATCACCAGTGAATACAAACATGATTTACAAGAAATATTCCAGGCAAGGCGCCTTACAGCCATAGAGGATGGGGCTGAAGTTAAAAAAAAAAGCTGTACCTTTACGCCTTACAACAAAAAAGTCCGAGTATTTTCATTTGATGGTTTACCCCGAATGGTATAATTAGCTGTAACTATGCTAGAAATTGGCTGTTCAGTGCTATTAGGTTAAGCTCCCTAGCCTGGCGCCGAGGCACATGCCGGTTTTCTCTTTATTTTTTATTTGAAAGCATTATTTTAAGTTTTATACACATCTGTATATTTACGAAAAACAAAATAGTCGCCATCGCAAGATGTGTGTCCCCCCTGTGATTCTTCCGGATTTACGCCGCTGCTTTACATTGTTTTGTTTATCATGCTTGCAAGTTTAAGACATGCCCAAGTTTCTCGCCCATTGGCAGGGGCGTAGCCAGAAATTTTTTCGGGGGGGGGGGGGGGGGGTTCAACCATACTTTGCGTATGTTCGTGCGTCCGTTTGTATATGTGCGTGTAGATATACGAAAGCAATATTAAAAATTTTCGGGGGGGAGTTTGAACCCCCCCCTCCTTTGGATACGCCCCTGGCCATTGGCTGATTTGAGCATCGTGAGCTGTATAGTTACCGAAGCCGCCGCTAAAGGCCGCCACGTGCCCGCGCTCGCGGTCACACATAGTCACACTGAAAGTAAGCCGCGCGTTTGAAGAAAAACAAAAAAAAGAAAGAAAATGTGCTCAGGGTCATGACGCGCGCGTGACGTAACGTCTTTCCCCCGTGCCATCCCTCCCTGCTTAGCTTTCAGCGCGCTCGTCGGGGAGAGAGAAGAGAGAAAGCAATTACAGCCTGCGACAAATCTCTGTAACTCTGCTCATACTTGACGAATTCTAAAAATATTTGCGGCAGTCGATTCGTGAGGCAAATAACTTCTTTAATACAGCCATTCGATGGTTACTTGTAAAAGTGCTGCAGGGCCCCTTACGGTCGAGGTTTTCATAATCGATTGGTAATAGAGTGCGGCCGGTCCTCCAGATCATCGATTTCCCGCAGGCAACAAGCCGCACCCCCACAGTAAATATTTTTACACCCCTATAGGTGTAACAAGCTGCACTTGGACAGTAAATTCGTTAACACCCTCATAGGCGTAAAAGGGTGTTTGCCAGTCTCATAGCTAACACCCTTTAATTAATGGGAAAAAGAGCGAATCTTAGGTAAAAGCAAATACAAGTTGCTTGTTCGTCGCCTTTTCAATGCAAGTAAAAATTATAATATAGGTGCAACAGATGACGAGAATAGTAACACAAGTATCCAAGACGTTGATATGCACACGAGGTGGCCATAATCAGTGCAAATGTTTTACCGATGCCTTTTCGCATCGCACATGTCGTTAAGCTCGTTGTTTCAACAAACTTTTCCAACAGCCGTAAAGATAAGGGTATCACCCATGGGACAATTTTTAGTGTGTGTGGTCGGTTAGCGGTATCTGCCACTCCGCAAATTGTTGTCAATTCCAGAGAATTATAAGAGGTACTGCAAAGAGAAACTATAAAAATATAAAGAGGGATATCGAGAGGGAGAGAGAAACTACGTAGACAGAGAAGAAGTCATCCATTACCACCATTACTTCATTTTGTGGCAGAATCGGCATGCAGTCGCAGCCAATGAAATGCCGACAAAGGTTACTTATATGTACTCGCGACGCTATACATCTGGGGTGAGCCAACGACAAAGTTCGCGTAAAAGTATTTATCTTTGTCTTCGACTCGAGAATTGACAGCCTGAGAACACGCGATAGCAGTGTTCTCGATACGCCGTGCGGGCACACCGACTGCTTCACGAAAATGCTAATTCTGTCGTGTTTTTTTTTAAAATACGCTCACATTTGGCCCTGATCGTATCGATAATGCGGTCAATGTCACAATTTTACACGGGACTAATGGGTTTTGCTGTGCTTGCGACCTGGCTGCCGGAGCAGTGCCAGATTGCGCGCTCATTTCTTCGACACACTGGAGTTGTGTGCCAGGGGCGTAGCTAGAACATTTTTGTCGGGGGGGGGGGGGGGGGGGGGGTTGAGGGTGTTCAACCACCTTTTATGTATGTTCATGTGTGTGTGTATATATACAGATGCAAAATTTAAAAATTGTGTGGGTAGGGGTTGATCTCCCCCCCCCCCCCACTTGACTACGCCAACGCTGTGCACTTCGAAAAAAAAAAGTGTGGTTTAATGTGCCAAAACAACGATGGTTATGGGGCATGGCACAGTGTTCTTCAGATTACTCTTCAACACCTGGGGTTATTTAACATGCACCTAAATATGCACACACACAGGTTTGTTTGCATTCAATTACACTTGAAAATAGAGCGTACAGTACCTGCTATGGCCTATCCGTCTTTTCTGTAAGCAAGATTTGCCTCTTTCATTTGAGAATTTATGCAAGAAATTTACATTTTCTGCCCCATCCAAAACTAGCTTACACTCCAGGTGTAAACTAGCCTTAGATCGTTTTCAAGAATGCACCAGCTAGCCCCTCAAGACAGCCTAATGTACAGTATTTAATGAATGATTTCGTTGCATAATCATTTCATACTACAAAGTGCAGGAGTAATAAATAAGCCAGTGCCACTCACTATCGTGGTCATAAGTAGCATTGGCTAACAGCTGAATGCCCTCATGGCCATAGAAGCAGTAGTCCTGTTCTTACAGGACATTGTCACATAGACTGCATGTGAATAGTACTGAAATGCCCTATAGTAAAGACCTTTCACCACTTGCTAATGATGTCGAGAGATTTTACAGTGCTTTGAACTATGAGCCCGGTATTGATATTGATACGTAAGCACACAAGGATGTGTAGGTAAGTACAGGGGTGTCATCATATTTGATACAGCTACAATAGTCATGCTGAAGTTCAGGAATTAGTGCCCTCTGTTGGCACAGTTGTCTTTTCTTTCAATAAACAAGCAGCTTGTCTGTAAAAAAAGGTACAGAGTTCTGGTGATATTTTCACGAACTCTTCGGAGTAACTTCATTGCCTCCAAAATCAACCACGTATGTAAAAGTAATGTTTTCTTAAATGAAACTGAGTCCAGGTACAATATATTTAATTATGGATGTATTAACACCTTTAATAAACAACAAAAGCAAGAAAGACAGATAAAGCGCGCATGGATTCTTAAGGAAAAGAAGCAGCAGTCCTGTCCTTACAATATGAACATTGTCACATAGCTTGCACATGGCTAATATTGAAATGTGCTATATTCAAGACCTCCCACACTTTTCAATGACAGTGAAATATACTACACTACGGAGTGCGAGGAAACTCGAGTTTAACATATCGGTGGCAGTAAGGATCCTCAGGTTTCAGATCTGCATAATTTATGACCACAATACTATTACAGCAACTTCACTTCAATCATCCTACTTGTGTACATTTCCAGAATGCTTCAAATGATAGCAAATTTAAAGGAATGACATCCGTCCACATATTTTTGCCTATGATTTATTCAGCAGATTTGGGATTGAAGCGAAACATCACTGTATGCCATGGGAAAATCGTCCTGATAGTGTGACCTCAGATGAACACAGGCCTGAGGTATACTATTGCTTTCAGATTGCCTAGAGAGAGAAGTGATAACACACTTTTTATATCCTACTGTCTACATGTACACACTCATTCTTGTAGAGTCATAAGGATCATTGACTTTCAACAGTAAAACAAATTACAATGTGCACTTAATACAAAAGTGCAACAAATATACACATAAGGCCCCATGGCAAACAATGCAGAATCTTCAGATGAGAGAATTGAAGTCCTAAGCTTGCCTCTACTTCGTAGTTGTGTGTGAATAATAGAGTAAAAGAAGTATTATGGCTTCCACAAAGGCAAAAAAAAACAATATAAAGTCCATTAAAACAAAAATGATGAAATGATGACATCAACATGGTTGTCAGGAACATTAACGAGTGAACAAAGCTCACTTTGCAAGCCCACGTAACAATTCATACAGCATAAAATTGTTGTCCTTGTTTACCAACTATTCACAAATCTAGTTGCTATGATGCACACATAGCAGCATTTATAAAGAAAACACGGCAGCTGCCACATTATATCATGACATCAACAAGCGTGAACGAGATGATGACGAACAATAAGAACTGAAACATCACTGTGCACCAATCAGTCTTGTGTGTTTATAGTACTCACTACGTGTAATAACTGCTTACAGCAGTCTGACAGCTACTAGTAAAACATTAATAAAACCCTATTCTTGTCAATGGTACCGTAACATTAATCACTTACAAGGTCAATCAACAGAGATTCATTCCAGTGCTATACGTGATAGTACTAACAGTCACGGTGGGCCGCAAAAAGTCAATTCCTCTATATCTTGCATTTAAATAAAAACAAGAGCACTAGCTTCATTGGACCACGGAGTAAAATCCATGAAGCATCATATAGCAGTGTAACCTCTCCTGCGAAAGCACCGAAAGAAGTCGGCTATAACATTCGCCGTGCTTCGCTTCGGCGAATGGTCATCCTCCAGGTAAGCCGTGCTCGTGGCCGTGTCGCTGCATTCGGAGATGAACTTTTGCAGCTCACCGGGCTGCGCGCCGTGCTCGTGTATTTCACGGATCGTCTCGTACGAGTCCATGATCACCGAGAGGAACAAGCTGAGGACGCAGTAGATGAAGAGAATCAGGAACAGGTAGAGGTAGAGTCTGCAGAACCACCAGATGATGCCGTCGGTCTCCGACAGGATGGCAAACGTGGCGAACATGTCGTCTCCGTTCATGAGGGCAAACAGACACTCGGAGGTCATGCTGAGCGAGCGAAACTTGATGTGGTGCGGCCCCAGGACTACCCAACCGCAGAAACAGAAACCACAGTACAGAAGCAGTGCGCAGAGTAGAAAGCGTAAGATGTTGGGGAACGCCCGACGCATCGTTAGGATGAGGATGTTGTACTTCTTGAAAAAGCCCAGGTAGCGCAGCACTCCGGCCCAGACAAGAAGGTTTCCAGTTCCGAGAAGTGCAGAGCACAAGTTGTATTGCTGACCATCTAAGACGCGCTGCTCCAGTTGTATCTTCAAGCAGGAGCCCAGAATGATGAGAACGTCATTGATGGCAATCATTACGTACCAGAAATCAACGAACTCCATCTCGTCGGCTAGGGTAAGCTTCTTCTTGTAGTACTTTGCAAAGAACTTTACCGTCTTTCTTCGCAGTATTTGGCCACGGACAAGAGACCTGACACACAGCACTAGTGAGGAAGCACAGATAACAATAACGATTACATTGACAGCCTGGAGGCATGCATACGCTATCTTGTTAGAGTCTGTGTACAACACATTGGTGGTGCAGTCCAGCTTTCTTGAATGTACGCCAAGCGATATCAACAGCTGCCCGTCGTGGGCTTCGTTGTCATAGGATATAGTGATATTGTACCGGTAGCAGTCAGGCAAATCAAACTTGCTAAGACTCTTAAGGTACACCGTCTTGAGGGTAAACTCTAAATGAACGTTTATGAGGCGCTCGAAGATAAGGGAGAAATTATGCTCCCGGAGGTAACTCTCGGTGCTGAAGTTGTGCCAAACGGGGCTACCCGCTTCAGGTCCTTCCACGGCTAGGCAACGACGCACGGGGTAGTTGTCAAAGATTAGGGTATCGTTAAAGGGCCACACGTAGCCCTTGCGATAGTAGGTCTTGCAGAAAACGAGGGGGACCAGAGCACCTGTCGGGGAGTCGTAACCGAACGAGCCGATTGCCGCTGTCGTGACGTTGGAGTACCTTCTTACGACATGGTCAACGTGCCTGTAGAACTCCGTCTTCGTGTACACTGCATACGGCCCGGCAGCGGGCGGATAGTTGGCGATTTCACGCACACTGTCCCAATCGAAGAGAAAGATGTGATGCAAGGCTACGGTGGTGTCCCTATGCTGCTGCTGGTACGAATAGCTGTTCGTACCGAACAACACAATCTGTAGGGTGACTAGCGCAATCTTCACGACTTGCAACACCAACTTCCAAGGAATACGTTTCTTGGCCTGGAACTTCTCGATAGGGTTCATGAAGAAGAAACGCAGCTTTCTGCGCATACGGTCGCGCACGTTCGGATGGAGATCCGAATCGTCATTCGCTTCCCAGGAACTTGTGTCGCCTTGCGTAGCATCGTCCGTCGAATCGTATGTCGCAGCGTCTACGCCGCTAGAAACGTGTTCTTGGATGGTTGTATTTCCGGGCCTACGCACGTACACTTCGCTGTTGTAGGGACCGCACGAGCCGCGCGCCGCAGATGGACCTTGGTGCATTCCCTTATCCATGTTTCCACGTAACAACGGAACCGTCACACTGATACGTACACTAAACCATCATTTTCATTTACGAGGTCGTATGCCGAAATGAGATAACGTCGGATCAGACGACCGTGGGCTAACCGTGCCGTAAAATTGGCACAGATCGCCTACACGCCCGCCAAGGCATGCTTTGTTGCGATGCGCTAAAGGGTTACCTCAGCAGCTCATGATCATCCACCTTCTGTTACTTCTGTATGTGCAGAGGATGTCACGTGCCGCGCTTGTTTTGGTCACGTTTTAATTCTGACGTCACTTCTGGTCATGTGGCCGTTGTTTCTGATTGTCTCCGCTGTTTTCAAGCGGCGCTAAGGAAGCTAGCGCTAGCAGCGCAGCGTCGGCAGGTGTCGCCGTTATCGTCATCCGCAGAAAGATGGGAACATGGCGGCTACGCTCTCGGACGATGAGTTTCAACGCTTGCAAGTAATACTGCGTTTTATTGTCATCACGGAGTTACTTTCGTGTCCGATGCACCGTGCTTGCAGTCTTCATATCAAACACCGCGAGGCAGAGATTGTGTAAATTGCTGGTGTTAGCTGTGCCGCGCCAGAAGCGTCTTATTCGCGCGTTGCTTTCGCAGTTTTCGCATTTGCATCCCTGTGCTGCAACTTCCGAAAGCAGTACCGCTTCTATCTTACCATAGCAACAGGGCCTTTTCAGAAGTGTAATGCTCTCTTTTTAACTGTGCGTTACTGCGCAACTTGCTACCGTGTCCCGTTTATGTCCTAATTTCATCTTCCCAAACTGTGCATGAAACCAGACGCAGTTGCTCGATCTGCGGAGTAGGAACTACAACTTGGACGAACACTGCAAGCGCCAGGGCCAAGGTAAGTACTTCGCCGCCACTTGATTGCAGAATAGACCACGGAAACCTGTGTCTTTTGCAAGAACTCTATCTCTTTTTCCTTTGTGCATTTACATAAGTCGCGCGGAGGGCGGATGGTGTCCTTGAAGGGTATAGTAAACACGTCCAGCATGCGTAGTTTCGTCACAACTCAATTTAATGATGCAACGCGGGAATTAGTCGGTTATAGTATTGCGCTGTCGTTGGGTCTCATGTGATGCTTTCTCTTCCTGGAACGTCGTGTCGGTATTTCACTTGTCTTCCGTCAGAGCTATCAAGCTTGCGTTGCCTATTGCTGTCATAGGCGGATGGCCCACCACTTGCCATCGCGAGCGCTGGAGCTGGCTTGACACGCGCTGAATAATGCACTGTCTGTGCTACATTGCTTTATGTAGTGGACGTTTCCTTCTGGCATACTAAGGCGCACTAGCGGCAGTACTCAAAAAGAGAAAAAGGAAAGAAGTCAGGGTTCTTAGAAAAAATTAGGGAAGGAAGTCTCCCATCCGCAAGCGCTTAAGAGTGTATAAGCCATTCCGCGACAGTGAAGGGATCTACCAGTATCAAGCGCAGGGCTTCTTTCTTACCTTTCGTTTGGAGAATGCATCCCATCAATACAGTCAGGTTGCAAAGCGTGACCCCATCAGAAAAGCTCAGGTGTGTAGCTGCCTATGTCCAGTTATTGGTAATGATAATGAAACTCTACACATCTAAACGCAGTATGGGTGAAATAAAGAGCTCTGAAGCACCAGACCAGTACTTAAAGAATCCCTGACGGTTTTCTGAATTTATGTAAGTGGTCAGGCTACAGCGACCCAGAATAAATAATTGGCATCACAATTAAAGCAAAGTACATTGTATCAAGGGAGCTGCAGCAATTCAAAATTTCCATTCTCCCTAGACGTGATTTCTCTCATCTTCCGAAAGTGGTCAGGTCATAGCTCCGCATTCATCTTTCTTCTGCTAGGGTGCCGTAAATTACGTAGGCAACCTTTCATGTTTTTCTGGTCGATCTCTAGGTGCTACCATTAGCAAGGGCACTTGTGATTCCTTTAGACGTACAAACGCCAAGAAGATGATTAGATCGGTCACGCATTTCGCATCACAAAACAGTGCCTTATCCCAAAACAAGGGATCCGAAGGACCTATACTGTGGGCTCAGTGGGTCTGTAAAAAATCACGAGATTTATAGCGCGGAACTTCTACACAAGGGACAAAGGAACACGACGAGCACAAGCGCTAACTTCCAACTAACGTTTAATATCTGCGCTCGCAAATATATACAGTGAAAGAAAGAAAATAAAAGAAGAAACAGCTACAGCCACTCATCTGATCATTTGCGAGCGCAGATATTAAACGTTAGTTGGAAGTTAGCGCTTGTGCTCGTCGTGTTCCTTTGTCCCTTGTGTAGAAGTTCCGCGCTATAAATCTCGTAATTATGGATTACCAACTGGCCCGAAGCAACGCCTTGCTGTGTAAAAAATCATCAAACCATTTAAGGGTCCCTTTAATTCGACAATGTGCTAGGTTAAGTCTTACTTGTCTGGGTTATACTGTGTTGGTTTCTGTTACGAAGTCAGTCTCGTAGCACTGATGTAAGTGACTAATATGGATTCATCATGTTGTCATCATCCTGTTCTATGTCAATTGCATGTCAAACGCTTCTCCCAATGATCTCCAATTTGCCCTATCCTGTGCAGGCTGATTTCATTTTGTTCCTGCAAATTTCCTAATTTCATCATTCCACCGTACTTTTTGTTGCTTAAGGGACCCTGCAACACTTTTCCAAATAACCATCAAATGGCTTTCTTAAAGGAGTTTATTGCCTCACGAATCGACCGCCGCAGATATTTTTAGAATCTGTCAAGTATGAGCGGAGTTACAGAGATTTGTCGTATGCTGTAATTGCTCTCTCTCTTCTCTCGTCCTGACGAATGCACTGGAAGCTAAGCAGGGAGGGATGGCACGGGTGAAAGAAGTTACGTCACTTGCACGTCATGACCTTGAGCACTTTTCCCTTTTTTTTTCTTCAAATGCCGCTTACTTTCAGTGATCGCGAGCGGGCACGTAGCGGCCTCCTGCGGCGGTCACTGTAACTATGCAGCTTACGATGCTCAAATCAGCCAATGGCTGTGAACAGGGGCGTAGCCAGGGGGGGTTGGGGGGGTCACCCCCCCCCCCCCCCAATTTTCAATTTTGCTTGCGTATATATACACGCACACATACAAATGCACGCACGAACATACATAAAGTATGGTTGAAACCCCCCCGAAAAAAATTTCTGGCTACACCCCTGGCAGTGAATTTGGGTATATGGCATCATTTGTTGAGAGAAGAGGGAACAATTTCTAGCTGACTTTCAGAATTAGTTATAAATTCCCGGCCGCGTGCTGCGCTATAATGTTTGGATTGCGTGTTCTCAGGAGCCTTGACTACCAATCGGCAGTGTTTTCTGACCATGTTGAAAAAGTGTTGCAGGGCCCCTTTAAAATACATCCTAGACAATCTATGTTACAATCAAACATACTGTATAAACTGCTTATACGTAGCCACCTTGTCTTTTTCAAGTTTCTGCTTGAATCAAGTTTATGCTTGATTTTTTCTTTTTCAGAACTTGTAGCTCTCCGACAGAGTCTCGATGAGCACAAGAAGGAGCTGTCAAAGGCTCACTCGGTAGGTACTGCGTGGTAGCGGGTGGTTCCAGCAAGTTTGTTTCACTTAGGAAAGTAACCAAGAAACTCACTCTACATTGTCCACAATACCATAGGTTCACCGCAATGGCTGTCCCCTTGGGACGTATCACCTTATGACTTAAACGAGAATGAATAATGTTATGTGCATCCTCATTGAACGTAACCAAATTATGCACAGCAGGTGTGGAGCAAGAAAGTGTGAGCAGTGTTTTAGCCATGCTTGTTATTGGTTTTGTGTCTGGTGTTTTTCCTAATTATAAGATGTTTCCTTTTTCTCACAGGCATTAGCAGAGTAGGTTGTGAGGTGTTCTTATGCAGAAACATTGTTCCCAACTTCGTGACAAAATGTGAATGTTGTCGCTCTGCTGTCGTAGTACAATTTATGTAAATTAGTGCACATGACCTAGCCATGTAATGTTCTAAAATTTGCAATACATCTTCCATTCAAGAATATGAATACTGTTTTTGTTTAAGCAAGCACGTGTTTTCCTTGATCATGCATTTGTGAGAATACAATTTTAAATGCCACAGTACAGCAGAAATTAAAAAAGAAGAAGTTTTCAAGCACAGTGCCCTCCCTTAATGCCTGTATAATGAACACAGGTATTCTTATGTTATATGTGTGTTTGTAGTAGTGAGGTTCCACTGATCATGACAAATGAATAACATTCTGCATGTAGGCCCTCAGCCGGAGCAAGAAAGCCAAGGAGGTGGAGAAGCTGATTGTGGACAATGAAGTGCTCCAGCGCAAATTGCAAAGCCAAGAAGATGAGTTCAGGCTGCAGAACCAGACGCTCATGCAGGAACTGTCTGCTGTGAGTGTGGCCGTCTGGGGCTTAGGGGTGTTGCATGCTGAAAATTGGGGGCATGCGCTTGTTTGCATGTGTATCGGTGCCCGGTGAACAGATTGTAGTATAGTGTTTCCTCAGAATTGCTGTAATGCATTGTTTTAATGGGGTCATGAGCCATTTTCCCCAAGTAATCATTGAATGACCTCAGTATCGGAGTTCATTGCCTCATGAATTGATTGCCGCAAAAATTTCTCGAATCTGTCAAGAACAAGCGGAGTTACAGGGGTTTGTTGCCCTCTTTACGCGCTTTCTCTCTCCTCTCGTCATGACGAGTGCACTAGAAGCTACACAAGAAGGGATGGCACGGGGGAAAGAAGTTACATCAGCGCATGTCATGACCTTGAGTGCGCGTGATGGAACATGATCGCTCTCTCCTGTTGTGGTTCCTGTGCATATGTGTGGCTCACTGTCTGTGTAACTTTAGCAGACCATGGAGCACAGCCAGCACGTGGCGACATCTCGTGGCAAGAAGCACATGCAATCCAAACGCCGCTCTGGATTTATGTCGGCTATTGGCCAATAGCATGCTATCTGCTGTTTGACATCAAACAGCAGGCGCTGGCAGCTCGAAAGAGAGTGAGCACAGGCCTCCATTTGAATAAATAGGGTGCCTGCAAAAATGACAACTTTGCGCTCCACTTGTAAATTCTCCTAGCTGCGCATGACTGCAAGATTTGGCTGAGATGTCCGCAGCAGTGTCTGCTATCCACAGAATCTTTTTCTTGCCAAGCACGAGGGGTTGTTCATGACCCCTTTAAATCAATCAACTTTCTTGCATAAAGAAACGGCACTGTTCGCGCATGTGTGCAGACGGTCACCGCGAACGAAGCGCTGGAAAGGAAGATGGAGGAGCTGCAAGGTGTGCGGCCACCCAAGAGAAGTCCCGAGCCATCCGACCAAAAGTCTCTCGACGAGATACGCCGCCTTCAGGCTGAAAATCTGGCCCTACAAAAGTCGCTTGCAGGTGAGAAGGGGCCTCTGTTTCCCATTTCTCTGGTTTTACAGTGTGACCTATAACGGTGCCTTCTTAGAGTTGCCTTCTATACAGGTACAAACCTTCCTATTTTATTGGTAACCAGTGTCCTACACACTAAAGAAGTATCGACATCGTATTTCTTGTTTGCCTTGTTTTGCACTTAAAGAAGTTATTTTGAGTTTAAAGAAGGTATGTACAGGGGTGGTACAGCTGTGCCAATTGTGTCAAAGTGCTACATTTTCGACTTCCTGCGCCAAGTTGCGTCGTAACTGCAGTATTTCCTGAAATTGCCCCATGCTGCTCCAAAACGCAGAAACCGACAACCGCAAATTCGTTTACTGTCCAGTTTTAGCAGAACTCGACAGTGGTGTAAACAACTATGATTCTGCTTCGTCTGCAATATCGAATGTAATGTTCCGTATGAAACTGGAATTAGGAAAAGTAGACTTCACATCGGACTAAGACGCGCTGGCTTTTATGGTGCTATATAGTCTCACGTTCTCGGCTTGCCAAGTAGCTGCCGACTCCATGCAGATACGCCGTACCGGCGACGCCTGGAACGTTGAGAATTGGCCTGGATGAGTTGTTGTCCTGGCTGCGCACGGTGCTTTGCTCCCCGAAGGCCGCATCCCTGACGGTGTCTGCTTAATCATGCAACATGACTGTCGTGCAGACGACACTTGCTGTGTATTTGGACACATGTTTAGGAAGCCTTGGTTCTGCTCCCTCGGTTCCACTCCTTGTTAATTTTTTCAACTTGCAACTTTACCATATGAATAACTCTTACATGGAACATTTGCCCTAGCTGTCATAAAATAGTTTCTTAAGAGTACTTTGGTTCTGTGATATTCCGGAAATAAAAAGGTTGAGTTGCTTTTTCTTTTTTTGACCTGGTGCTCGAAAACACAGTTTTTCTGCTCCTAAATGCTATTTTTTCATTCTAAAAGGATAGGGCGGGCAAACACGGAGACAAGAAAGAAGTTGGGACACCACAGCTTCTTGCTTCTGTCCGTGTTTGCACGCCCTGTCTTTTTAGAATGAATACTTACCAACTAGCTCAGCTCTCTGTTATTCTGAACTATTTTTTCTGCTCCAAAAACTGCTCCAAAAGCTATCTGAGCTGTCCCACCCCTGTATGTGTTGTAGAAAAGATAGCAGCAGTACACTGCTGCAGTAATGCTTGGTGCTGCAATGCAGTTTAAATGTTGGCATCCATGAAGCAGATGGGTCATTACACTGTCTTGTCCTGTTCCTGTAGCTGCTGTGGCTGCCACATGCAAGCGTAGCCACGAGTAATGCGCCTGGTGCTCTTGTTAATTTATTTTATAAGAAGCAGCATCGTGCCTAGTATCAGTGCTAAGCGTCAGCAAATTTTGCTCTTTCGTACATTATTCCAGTGTTGTCAATGATACTAGGTACTGTGTCACCTTTAGTACCAAATCAAAACATAGTATCAAATTAAAATATAATTGTTTTCCAACCTTCATGCTTGCTGTCACCCATTCGCATGTGAGAACTGTTTTCAATTTTATAAAACTCTTAAGAATACCTTTCAGTACCTCCTTGAACAATGCTGGCGTGCACCTGAGTCATCAGGACTAAGGTTGACATAAAGGTGCAGTAAAATTTACAGGAACAGGGTTTGTTAACTGGATTGTCACTGCTAACTGGATGTTGAGCTCGTGCCATTATTGCCATGTGTAAAGTTTTGTGACAATAATGCCATCTTCTGATTTAATAGGAAAGTAATCATAACATTCAAGCTTTCATAACTGTTCTCATTATCTAAAGTGAAGAGTGCTAGCTAGTACAAGTGCTGTAGAAGAGGTCTAGAGTTAGCTTCTTTTGCAGGCTTTTTAGTCTGTTCAATGGCTCGGTGGTTCATAGTTTGAATGAACTGCGATGTTGCTTCAGTTTGTTTTTGTGTCTGCCGCTGAAACTTGCTTGAACTTGTACTTTTACTCTTTTTGCAGAACTTCGAGGAAGCACGTGAGTGTTGACCTATTGCCTTTCCGTCAGCCTCCACAAGCTTTTGGGTCTCACTGCACGTTGTCCTTGTGCATTTCAGAAATGGGCTTTTGCCTGCACCCGATCACCCACTCATGGTCGACGGTGAAGACGGCCTGTCCGAAGAAGTCGACCAGAGGGCGTTGGGTAGGCTTCTTTATTTCTATTGGTGGGATTTTCTCATTTATACGAAAGGTAACCGAGCTTGAAAGTGACAACAGTGCACCTGGAAGAGATGATTACGTGGAAGCACTTCTTTGTGAGCCCTTTACAGCAATTGACATCCTGTTTTGAGATCAACGTGTGGCATCGAACATGATCTGTTTCGTCTGTAGACTTAAAAGACTGCCATCTAAGAGGGTTGTTGAGTGCCTGCGTTACTGAGTGCCAAACACGCATGCTGCTTTAGACACATGCCAGGTGCTTTGTTTGCATTGCGTTAAAACGCAGAGTGCTGGCGTGTTCTTGAGCCTCGAGTTGTGCCTTAGGAAAATTTCACGTCGGCGTTAAGTGCAACCCACTGTCTGCAAAATGCTAGCACAAAATGTGTTATATCCGTGAGAAACAAGACATTGGCAAGCTGGTCTTGCTCTTCGTACAATACATCATTTACACGAGTGCCGTCCAGGTCCTGCCTTTGCATGAGAGTTTTCCAGCTTACCAGGCACCTTTCTGCAGCAAGAGTGCATCTTTCATTATTGTGTCATTATTGTGAAATAGTAATCAACTAATACAAGCGAACAAATTTTTCTTCGTAGTGCTTTTGATTGCAGACTGCTGATGTCTTATCTATTTTCCCGAGCTTGCTTACCTTCTGTAACTGCTGACAATGAATACGTTTGAGTATTTTATTGTTTCTGTCTTTCCTTTCAGATGCCAAACTTCGGCTTAACATTGAGATCGAAGAGAAGAACATGCTTAGAAAACAATTATCCGAAGTAGAGGTGGGGTCGCTTCATTGTTCTTTCTTTCTAATTTATACATGTTTTGGGTGGATATCTTGCAGTTGAATGTTGATGTGGCGGCATTACAATATTTCCTTCTTTTGCACTTTTGTGTTTTGTCTCTGGTTCTACCTCAGGAAAAATTAAAGGAAGTGACGGAGAAAATGGAAGAGGAGAATGAAAAATTGATGGAGAAATTAAAACGGAAGCACGAAAGGTAAAACTTGAACATCTGTAAGAGTGTTTATCACTAATCTTGCACTAAAAGTAGGGATCATAGATGTTGTAGTATGTCCATACGAATTCCTTGGCACACAAATGTCAGTCGACCCCGATTTATTCGTAGGCATTTTTTGAATACTATTCCCTGATTTTTCTGCTGCCTTTGAGCCCTTCGTGGTAACTTGAGAGGTTGACTAAGCTAAGTTGGCTGAACTCGGTGAAGCCTTGTTGTTTGAAAGTTGAACTTTCTGCATGCTAAAGGTGTTAAGTTCCGCGGAAAATTGAGCATTGTATTTAGAACACACTATCAAATATAAGGGAGGCGCTTTCTCAGATCTCTAAACAAACAAGTGAAAAGGTAAGCCTTGTCTTGCGCTCGTGCAATACAGTAAGCATGTTTCAATGACTGCCATTGCATGTTTTTAGAAGGCAGAATACTAGTTTTGGATATCATGTCTTTTGGGACTTCATGAGTAAGGGACTATACACGCGCTATCCGCACACCCGCTCCGCACGTGGCGGGACACCTGCCGCCCGCAAACGCAGGAGGAAAAACCGGTACCCCGTGTGCGATGATTGGCGTCGTTCCGGTTTTTCCTCCTCCGTTTGCGGGCGGCAGGTGTCCCGCCACGTGCGGAGCGGGTGTGCGGATAGCGCGTGTATAGTCCCTAAGGACTGTGTAGTCGGTACCTAAGATGTGAACTTTATTTCTCCCTCTCTCACCTTAGCTTTCTTCAGATCCAGCAAGAAAAGGACAAGGTGTTTGCAGACAGCAAGTGAGTGTTTTGACCCGGTCGTTTGCTTTGCCACTTCGTCTTGTTGGCGAGGTAGTAGTACCGACCGCATTGCTTTGGGATTTGACAGGAAGGCCCTGGAGACAATGCAGGTGGCCAAGGATCGTGAGATCCAGCAGTTGAAGGAGATGACTCAGCGCTTGCAGAGCCAGCTCAACAGCGCCCTGGTCTCCCAGCAGGACCACCAGACTGTGAGCACGACGACAATTCAGCAGCTCGAAGAGACCATCACTGAGCTTGAGACAAAAGTGAGTGGTGCACGTCTTGCATCTATGAGAAGCCATGCTGGAACTCCCAGAACCCATCTGAGATCAGTTAGTCGAGGCGTGACCATCTGTGGCACTAGCTTGTTATCAAGAACACCACAGAAGATTGATTACTCACTGTTGTAACATAGTAGCTGTGACATTGCATTGCTATAATCGAAGGACGGCTTGAATCACCAACCACAGTGGTCATATTTTGTTTGGAATAAATGTAAAAAACAGTTATGGGCGTGCATTTAGGTGCATGTTAAAGGACCCCAGGTGGTATAAATTCATCCGGAGTCCCCTGCTACAGAGTGCCTCATAACCATATCTAGATTCTGGCGCATGAAAATCTAATTGCCATACATTTGGGACAGCTAGACCTTTATAAGCGCTCTGCTGGCTTCGTAGATCGAAGTACAATTTAGATTTAGTAACACAGTCTGGAACCAGCAGCACAGTTGACAGTGTTGGTCTAGGAATACACTTGAACCTAACTTTTATAAATAAATGCATAAAAAAATTTGATTTTTTAATATGCGTCCTATATTCATTGGAAATGTTTGCACAGATAGCAAAAATAAATTTGTGGCTCGACGTTGCAGAAAAAGTTGAAGCATGAGGCACCTTATAGAAAGCACGGTTTTCTTTTGTTCAAGCTAGATACGTGTTGACTCGCCCAGCTCACAGTTTTGATCATGCCACTTATCGGCTCAGCATGCCACCTACGAGGCTGCGGAAACGTCTCTTGTGGGTCCATTACATGACTGTTGGCAGGAAAGCCATTCAAATGGTTTCTCGATTGCTTGCAGTTGAACAATGCTTCCCCAGAACGCCTGCAACAAGCCCTTGCTGAGAAGGCTTCCTTGGAGATGCTCCTTCGAGAAACCACCGAGAAATGCCAGCAGGCTGAGGCACAGGTTGCGAGCCTTCTCAAGATGAATGAGGTAATCTGTTTCATTGTGGACCTTTGCATCGACGTTGTAGTAGTCCATTGGAAGAACAGAAACGCTCATAGCCGACTTAGTGTGCAGCTTTCCAAACTTGTAACTAGCAGGTAAACAAGTCAGTAAAAAACAGTTTGCCTTCCTAGCTTGCGGCAATGCACTTTCTGAGGTCTAAAGATGCTTTTGCCAATTGAAAGATCTCATTGCTGTCACTCCTACCACTTAGCCTTTTACATTCCTCCTTTCTCTAAAGACCAGTCTACTTGGCTGGTGCTGACAACGCTTATTAGAGTATCATTGTCCGCTGCAGTGTAACAGTAGTTACAGTGCTCGGCTGCTGACCCGAAGTTTGATACCGGCCATGGCAGTCTCATTTTGATAGAGGCAGAATGATGGAAGCCCATGTACTGTGCGATATCGGTGCACGTTAAAGAGCACCAGATGGTTGAAATTTTTGGAGCCCTCCACTATGACGTGCCTCATAATCATATTGTGGTGCTGGAGTGTATTATTAACACTTATTAGAGTAGACATTACCCTTGCAACTGCTGTATCAATGTAGCCCTACTTGTAATGGCTGCTTTGGTCTGTTGCTGAGATGTTAGCTGCGATTCTTGAATAATTTAACGTCACCATTTCAAAAGACCTTGTGCATGAGTGTATTTTCTGTGGCCCAGTTGCTTCACTCCTTGTGTGACAGTGCCTGTGCCATTGCTATGATTCCCTTGCAAAATGTTTGTGGTTCCTTGACTGTAGTGTTGGACATGTTTCATTTTGTTTTCAGGAGATGGGTTCCAAGATGACTGCCATGCAAAATACCATCGATGGTTTGGAGGATGCATCGCGAAGCAGTGCCATGGCAGCCTCGGAGGCCAACAAGGCAAGAAAGTCTTTTTTTTTTCTTGTAATGAATAATAACTATATGTTTTAAGAAGCTTTTTTCTCTGTTGTTGTTTGTGCAAGGCGGTAGCAAAAAGTTCCCGTAGACTTGAGGGAAGTGTCTACTGACACAATTCAAGCTGATCAATTCAGCCAATCTAAATTCAGCCCTTCTTACCTTGCTTCTAATATTGCAGTTGAAGCAATGCAGACACATGGGGCCTGGCAAGAAGGCCCGATTCATCTAGCGTTGTTCAGTGCTTTTGCAGTTTTCTTAGAACTCTGGCACAGCTAGCTATAGTCCATGTCAACTCCCTTGCTTTCGGAAAGTCTAAAATGCAGTTTCCTTCTGACCTTACACTTTGTACTTAATTTCCAAGTTCTTGATGTAAGTTGTGCGTGGTATTTTCTTAGTGAACGCTATTAAGATTTTGAGTATGTGCTGCGTCATATGCTCGCAGGACTTCCTGATGGAGAGGTTGGGAAATGGCAGTATAGTTGAAGCTTATGCAGCAGGTGCAGCCATTTCAGTGCCCGAACAGCACGAGAGCTGCCATGGTGGTATAGTGGTTACAGTGCTCAGCTGCTGACCCAAAGGTCTCAGGCTTGATCCCAGCCACGGCGGTCGCATTTTTGATGGAGGCAAAAACGCTAAAGGCTCGCGTACTTAGATTTAGTTGCACGTTCAAGAACTCCAGGTGGCCGAAATTCCCGGAGCCCTCCATTACGGCGGGCCTCGTAATCATGTCGTGGTTTTGGCACTTAAAACCCCAGGAATTATTATTAGAATGACTCAATGTGAGACTGAATGGGTTGTGCTATGTGCAGGTGGCCGAGAAACGCAAGGCTCTGGTGGAGGAGATGGGTGCCCACCTGCTCGAAGAGGAGGCCAAACACAGGAAGGCCATGGAGGAATTGGAACAGCAATGCCAGGAGAAGGTCAACCAGCTCAATGCCGCCTTGCTGGAAGAGCAGGTAGGAGAGTTGGCAAAAACGTTTTTCTTTGAGCGACATGCCTTTAATGCAGCGTGAAACGTGTAATCGGCACTAACAATGTTGGAAGATATAGAGATGAACAAAGAAGGACATTCTCGTGTATGTGACCATCTTAATGCTTGCAGACTTGTATTCGATGAATGGTTGCTTGTGATGGTGATGTGGACATTGTAAAATCAACTTGGGAGAGGACGGAAGAGTGTGAAAAAAGCGCAATTTTACTTCTTGATTCTTTGCAACGATGGGAATTCATATGCAAAGCCTTACCATGTATTACGATGCAAGCATAACCATACAGACCGCAATTGTGAGCGTATTTTGTACCTTTGTGCATTTTTCCAGGAACACTCGGCAAGGGCAGCGGAGAACGAGGCAGCCCTGGCGATGTACAAGCGGCTGCTGCCTTCGCTCAAGGAAGAAGTTGTTCAGCTGCGGGCCGAGGCACAGGCGCGAGTGAACGAATTGCAGGCGGCCATCGAGACGTCCCGGCAAGAGCTGGAGGAGTGCCGGACACGCCTCTCTCAGGACTACAGCAAGCTCAAGGCGCAACTGGACGATGCTATCAAGGTGAGAATTTGAACCGTTGTGCCAACCCTTAATGCCATTGCAGTTCAACCTCAGTGTAGCAAGGTACAGTAAAACCTCGTTAATTCGGATCTCAAGGGAATGAAAAAAATGTCCGAATTATCTGAATGTCGAATTAACGAATGCATGACAAAAACGCACATTTTCAATTCCTTTATCAAATACCTTTATTTTGAGAAGTAGTCCGTGATGCTTGTTTGTTTTTTTGTGGACAGCTGGGCGGCAAGGACTAGTTTGCGGGCATGTGACAAACCCTCTAGCGCAAGAGTATTACCTGGGACATCGTAACAAAACTCCTCTAGAACGACGAGAGCGTCCGCGGCTTTTTTTGCGGTACGACGCACCGGGCATAGTTCATCGCACGGGTCTTCGTCAGACGCCTCATCCGTCTCACCGAGGGCAGCACTGATGATCTCGTCATCGTTCTAGTGACCGGCGAGGACAACGCCGTCATCAATTGTAACGTCGATAGTGTGCTTCTTTTTACTTCGAACTGACGCGTCACCTCTTCTTTGGAAGTGCCGTCTTTGAGTGCCTTTAGTATCTTCACTTTAGTTGCCGTCGCCGGTTCCGACATCGCGGCAGGGTGATATATCACACCACCACTCTGGTGCGACCACCACCTTGCGCACCGACACTTCCGATACGCTGATATATCGCAACGCACCGAAGAGCGGGGAAAAAAGCACAACCGACACCTGCAGGTCCGCACGCTATCCGTGTGAGGCCTTGTTTCTTTGTGATCCGTTCTTCGCCTTTGACAGAACGATGCGTATGCGTGCTACAAAACGCCACCGTGCGTCCCCTTTCATAAGTTTTCGAAAAAAAAAAAATGCGGTTTTCTTAGGCCTCCGCGATCGGCATCGACAGCGCACCGTTGCTGCCGGAGCCCATCTCGGAGACCATAAGTTTGCACATGTGTGGCAAAGAAAATGCAATGTGATAAATATTATGTCCTCCGAGACGCAATTTCAGTTTCAGTTCCACCGTCTTTGGCTTGCCTTCAGTCTGAATTAACCAGTGCGCGCACAATTTTGTGTCAAATTAGCGAATGTTTGTTGCCATAGGGCTATGAACATTTTTGAAGGGAGGGTGTGGGAATGACAAATTATCTGAATTTACGAATTAACGGGGGCCAAATTAATGAGATTCTACGGTAGTACATGTTAGAAAAAAACTTCATTATCTGTTTTGAACTTGTTTGCATCGCTCATGGGGTCGTACTTTGCAAATGAGTTCCGCAAAATCCCGCAAGGTGGCAGAAAGGTTATGAAATGGATGAAGCACCGGTTTGTAGCACGAAGCCACAAGGAAATTCATGGGGATTTCTCAAAAAGGAAAGCTTCTTAGTTGAAGAAAAGGTCGTCCTGGTCCGGGGATCGAAAGGAAAGGTGTTGGTCCCGTGTTCGATCGCCAGACCAGGATGAATTTTTCTTCAACTTGAGTAGCTTTCCTTTCCGAGAAATCTCCATGAATTTTCTCGTGGCTTCGCGCTACAGACGGGTGGTTGCCAGTTATCACTTTCATGAGGTTGTGCTTTCTTAAAACCTTCACATTTTGCTACATACTGCGGTGTTATCATTCATCTCAAATTTTCTTGCCAAGTTGAGGATATCTTGGTATCTTCACAAGTGGTTGGAGGTGAACGCCTCCACAGAGAAGTATCATGAGCTCCTTGCAATGCTGCAACGATTGCCATGAAGTGAACAGTTTTACCGCTTACGAAAGCAAAGCGATGTCAAGTAATTTTTTAACCGTTACGTGCGAGTTATGTAATCTTGCGAGGTTTGTAGAGTAATGAAATTTTGCAAGACTTCTGCATCTTCTCCATGAGGCCTTTAGAAAATGCGAAAAAAAATTAAAAAATGCAGATTTGTTTATGGAAGCAAAAGTGCCAGGCAAATTTTTTTTTTGCTATCCCAGCTCTGCAGATGTATACAGAATATATAGAAAGTCTGTGAAACACACAGATGTTTAGAATGAGAGAAATTTGAACCAGCTGGTAGGAATTCACTGTGAAAAATAAACTAGGCATGCAGACACAAGCAGGAGGGAAGGGAGACAGCGTCTGTGTGATTGGCTTCTTTTATCTTGTTTCCTCGTCTCTGTGCCTGACTCTCTCTACAATGACGCGAAGGCTCCTTTTAATTTTTCACATTGTGACTTATTATGCTGGTAAAAAGATTTGAAGTTGTGCAGTCATTTCGTATTGTAAATTATTTTTTCCCTAAGTGATTGCTGAGCACTTTCATGAGGGCTGTTTTCACATTTTGGTGTTGCCAGGACCTGACCATCCAGCTGGAGATTTCAAACAGCCAAAAGTGTGAGTTCGAGGAAGAAGTCAAGAGGCTGAAGCAGGAAATAAAGGACAGCGTGGAGGAGCGCAAAATTCAAGACAAGAAGGGCCTTTCAATGGTAAGCACATAGAGACGCCATCTGGTTGTCGTTTACTCATGTTGTCATTACGCTTCAATCTCAGGTGAAGGAGCTGAAGAGGCAGCTTCAGACAGAGCGGAAGCGTGCTGACAAGCTGCAAGAGAGGTTGCAAGAAATTCTCAATGATTCCAGCCTTGGACGGTCCGGTGAGTTTGCTGTTCAGCTTCTGCCAGGGATAATGAGCGTCTATATCTTGCGGGGACATTAATTAAAGAAAAGTAATCAGCTGAGTTCAATCGATAAAATTATTAGTCCAGCAGCTTGCCATTCTTTTCTGTATAAGAATGTGTGACTGTTGCATTCGGTACTGCAACCGAAGATCCCACTGCTGCTTCTACATTTGGATTCTTCGTGACAAGACTGATGAGTTGACACGAACCCCTGCGTGATTTCCTCATCTGCTGCTCCCTGTATGATTCAGCTTGTGGTGGTGTCACTTGACGGGCACAGTATATTGAAATGTAGGTGGTGTCGCTCAGATTTTTCATTTTTGTCATTTTCTTGCTTATGGAAGCTCTGCTCCCATTGAGAATGACGAATTCATTATCATAGAAGCCTAATATTTTGATCTAGCAGAACGTAACATTTGCCTCAAGTTTCCCTTTAATTTGTTCGTAAGGAATTATCTTTAGTGTTAGGTTGGGCATCACAGTTTTTCCTGTGGTTGCTTTTGTCATTGATGTTAGTAACAGGAAGGATGGCTGGCATGAAATAAAAATGGAAGTACGGCAGCAGCTGTCGAATGATTGATTGATTGATTCATTCATTAATTGATTGGGTTTGATGTCCATACAATCATCTCGGTTGTGAGAGAGATGTCACAGTGGAGGGCTCAAGTTGATGTTCACTAGCTGGAGTTCTTCGATCTGCACCTTAATTACAGCATGTGAGCTTTTTTGCATTGTTGGCTTCACCAGAACGTGACCACTGTGGTCAGGAGTCAAACCTGTGCTCTCGTGCTCAACAGCCGAGTGCCACAGTCTAAATCTCGCAGGGTTCGGAAGATCAGTAGCTGTGACATTGGCCGAAGTATCTGACAGCCCTTACAAGAGGTTATCTTTGTTGTCTGGTCCCTCTGTGTTCAGATGACTTGTTCCAGCCAATCAGCTGCGAGGAGCGGCAGCGAGGTGACTCGAGCAGCATTGGCTCCTGGAGCTACGTGTCTGCCAACAACGAGAACTCGAAGGACAGCACCAACAACAACAGCAACGGAGCGTTGTCATTGAATGGAGAGCAGGTTGGGTTGTGCCGTCAGAGCAGAATTCTATGCCATAGCCTTCGTTCGGACAAACGAGGTCGCTAGTTACACGCGTGTGCATTAGCCACGGCTGCATTTTGTTGAGTGCCTGCTTAACTCCTGGCACAACTAAGCTCTTGAGAGTGAAAATGAAAGCCTGTGCGGTTCTTTGAAATCTTTTGAGCCAACCAGGCATATTTTACTCACGTAAAGGTCTGCGTGCAGGAGCTTTGTTTCTTTTCGACAACACCTGTAGGTAGCTAGAGAGCCAATTTCCGGTGTTTCCTGGGAACAGTGGATTCGGTGTCTCAAGCCAGCGATCTGTGCAGATGCTTCTTTAGAATTGGCTGCTGGGAAGTTCTTTAATGATGCCATCTGGGAAAACACTTTAAAGAAGGCAGTTCCTTTAGAGCTTCAACAAACTAAAAAAGTTTCTGGGCTTTGAAACACTAAGGATGGCTGCATTAAGTGCTTCTCTATTCATGTTAATGAGATCAGGCACGTAGCCAGGATTTTTTTTCGGGGGGGGGCCCAAGGCCTAATTGTTCGAAAGAAAGCCTTTCCATGGCAAAAAGAAAAAAAAATGCCTGGAAGTATAGAAAGCTGGACGAATTTCGGGGGGGGGGGGGGCCCTCGCGCCCCCCCCTTGCCTACGTGCCTGAATGAGATGGTAGCGCAGGTCCAGCTAAAGATAAATGGGTCTTTCTCTTAAGCACAACAGGGCTTAGCATAGCTCAGAAGCACCAACAGTGAAGAAAGCTTGAAACAGAAAAGATAGGTATGTTAAATAAAAAAAATTGGTTTGCTGCTTTGTAAAAAGGAAGAGGCATATGAAGAGATGAGAATAGTGAAATATAGTTACGGTAACGGGGACTGGCGAGCAGGAGTGTAAGGTGGCATGCTTCGCTATCACAGCCTACCGTGCAGGTGCGTATACCATAGCAAGCTTGTGCTCTAGCTGCCTATAGCACACATGTACGTGTGTTCTCTGTGTTCTTGAATTGTATTTGATCTTCATATCCTGTTACTACGCTTGTACGTGTTTGCTTCTAACTTTGTTTTTTTTTAATCTTGTGTGAAAAATTATTTTACTGCCCAACTGCCACGCCCTCAAAAGAGAGTAGCAGTATTGTAAATAAATAAATGAATAAATAAATAAAGTGTCTGTATTTGTTCCTCTGTCCCCCCAGGCTCCCCCACCTCCCAACAAGGCGTCCCCTGGCCTGCTGGAGCAGGAGAACAATGATCTTGTCAGCCGTCTTGCATCCCTGCAGGAAGAGAAGTGGATCTTGGAGGAGAAGGTTCGTGCATGCTTACGCCGCTGTGCTCGCATCTCAGATGGTTGGGTTTGGGAGTGTCGGGCTAATTTGTATTCATATGCATTCTGTCAGCAACTAACGGGTCGGAAGTGTGGAGTTTAATAAGGAATCTTGAGAAGACATTAAAGGGACCGACAATTGGCCAGAGCATGTAATTAGATACTGGTGGAAATGAAAAGATGATGAATTTAGCGACAGATTCAAGCATTCTTTCCATGATCTGTGTAGTATTTATACTTTTAAATTGCGTCATGCAGCCTAGCGGAAGTGCCTTGACGCTGAACAGTGGAGTCATTCCGTTTGCTGTGCGTCGTCTGATGCTTTTATGCGCACTATAATTAGTGCTAAAAATTAGGTATGTATACTACTATCCATCCCTGCTCTATTCTTTGCTGCTTACGAGCTAAAAGGAGTTGACATTGAGAAGCAGCGCTGCCTTCGTGCCAAGTAGTGGCCTAGTGGGCCATGTTGAGTCATGATGCATGCACGCACTGTGTGCATGCGTAACAAACCGCAGCACATAAACACGAACTGCTTTTACGCTCACCTTCCACCGTTTGCAGCATGTGTTGTGTGTATACGACTTCATAGTCGTTGCAGATAGAAAATATCAGACTATGAATGTTTCACGGCATTTTTTGTGTTAATATTCCGTGATTAGACACTCTGACTTGTAAGCTTTTTTGCTCTAAATAAAACTGGTACCATAAAAATTAGTTGTCAGTCGCTCTAAGGACAACACAATATATGATGGAATGAAAAAAAATGTCATGCTTAGTGTTAATAAACAGGAAGAGAGCCGCTGGGTGGATTAGAGGGCAAGCAGGCCTGGGCAGCTGATATTTTAACAGACGTTAAGAGGGGGAAAAATAGAGCAGTGTAGCTGCACTGTATGTCAGTGCCTTCACTGTGTTTCTAGGTTTTAGTAGGTGACAGTGGCAGGCATATTATCTCGCATCAAAAATGCCTCTTTCCGGCCCATCACATTCCATCCAGAGAGAAGGCATCAGAATAACTATCTGGTGCTTTTCGTTCACATCGCTTTGCTGAAAGTGTGGTCTTCCGACTAGTACCAGCTGGTATAGTAGCAAATACTCTACTGTCCTGCAGAACTGCTGGCACAGCACAGGGTTCTTCCACTATGCCCACATGCAAGTGATAGGTTTCTATCTGTTTTCCTTATGCCTTTCATACATTGCATTGCTGGCTGTCGGTGTGTATTTTCTATGCAAGTACGACATCTCTCGGCATAAAACGGATGCTGGGAGATTTTTGCTGCCGAAATATGTCTATTTCTATAGACATATTTGCCGTTACCGTTTCTTGTGTGTTGTTTTTCACAGTTCACTTGGATGGTTATATAGTATATATTTTTGTTTTCTTCAGATAAACCACCTTGAAGTGAGCAATTCTGCCATGGCTGATGACCTGGTCAACAAGACAGCCATCATCCAGTACTACTGCATGGACAGCAAATACGGTGAGGGCACACCACATTCGGGGACAAAGTTCTGCAACTACGCAGTGTGATAGCTACGGGCACGAAGCCGCCGCACATATACAGTACTCATGGATTGAAATGCGAGATTTTTTTTTTTTAGTATAACGACTGCTATGAGCAATTGCTTGTGATGATGGCATCATGTTGCTGCAAATCTGGCCCTTAAAGCTAACGTCAGCTCTGATGTAAGTGCTCGAGTCAAAATTACGCTGATATGATGCAAACTGTGGACGCTGGAAACTGAACTATGTGTATTACTTAGCCCTGAATTTTCACTTTTCAATCGGCGAGTACTGTACCATATGTCCACAGAAGTAGCATGAATGGGCTCAACATCACTTTCGGCTTCACTTTTGGTGGTGTGATAACTGGGCTTTTTCAAAAGACTCACATCGCGACTGTGACAAGTTTTCAAGAAAGCTGTGATTTCTAGATCAGGCATGTAGGTCGCCTGTATTTTTATTTTGCCAACTCTAGTTGGTGAGATTTGTCGTGACTATGCCGCACATGTAGTGTGCCTGGTACATGCGAGTGCTTTGAATTTCTTGCTGGCTTGTTTCTCGCTGGTTGAACACGGTAAGGTGTTGCCATCTCTTGAGAACTCCCAAAAATGTATACGTTGCATGATGTAGTTAGATGCCATAAATACACACTGGAGAAGAGCATAAAGCTTTGTGAAAACAAAGCCAATACCGGTTGTAGGGAAGCTATTGCATTAAATTATCTAGGGTGCTCCGATGCTTTTCAATTTTTCTTCCTTGGGTTCAAAATCCTAAAACCTCATTTAAGACAAAAAAAATGTTGAAATTTTTTAAAGTTTTGACATAATAATGCGTTCCTCTCCATGCTCATTGCCGCAGAGCCATGCTCGGGCACCCACCACCCATCGTCCACGGAGAAGCTGACCGTCAAGCGGCTAGTGGACTTCATCAAGGACAAAGGAGACGAGAACCTCAAGGAAATCAACCGTCGGATGCAGCGAATGCTCGAGGAGACGCTCACCAAAAACATGCACTTGCAAAAGGTGGGTGTGTAAACATGTCACGACCGACCTGCCGCCGGGGTGTAAGACTTATGGTTCTCAATTGCTAACCCGAAGGTCGTGGGATTTGGCCACAGCTGCCGCATTTCGATGGAGCCAAAATGCTAGAGGCTGGTGCGCTTAAGATTTACGTGCACATTTAGAACCCTAGGTGGTTGAAAGTTTCTGGAGCTCTCCACTACGGCATCTCTCATAAATTATCTTGACTTTTGAATGTAAAACCCTGACAGTTATAACGTGTCATGACTTGGCACTGGTCCTGATGTAACGAAATGAGTAATTGTTTTAATTCGTGCAGTCCTTGCCCTCACTCAAACTGCTGTTTACAGGTTTATGTTAGTTCAGTCACAACTCGTGTTTCGCACACCTGCGAGTGGAACCATGTGTTGCATAGCACATGGGAGTGCAACCACACACAGCCACATGGGAGTGCTACGCAACGACATGTCTTACACACATGTGAGTGCTGTGCAACCAGATAGTTTGCATAGCACTCACATGTGCATGTGGTTGAATGTGTTTGCACTCCCATGTGCTATGCAACCAGATACATTGCACAACACTTACACATGCATGTAGTTGCACTCCCATGGGTTATGCAACCACATGGGAGTGCTATGCAACCATATGGCTCCTGTAAAATGAGTGAAGTTTATGTGGCAGCTCCTGTATGTTGCACAGTGTACTCGTGGAATTTGTAACCTGTGAAGGCTAGCACTTTGCATGCAACAAAAGTGCTTTCAGGTTTGCTCAGACATTGGCCTTACTACACACTCAGCTCGTGAAATATGCCTGAGAGAGTGGTTTTACGACTTCTTGAGCTGCATTGTTGTGAAAACACGATTTCGGGAGTGTTATTTGCAGGGAATGTGTATTTTGTTTGTTTCTAAGAATTAGAGAACTTCGAAAAACTTGGAGGACGCTTGAGCTTCGCCTTCAGGAGTAAAACGCAATAGCGTAATCGGTAGGCATGTGCAAATATTTGAGCACTTCGAATATTCAAACGAATACTACAGGATTCGAGTTTGCTTCGACACTAATTTAAGTTATTCGAAATTTGGAAGTATTCGAAATGGATGAATAAGCGTATATATTAGACCGCATATGCAAGGTGGTTTCACTGCAGTGTAGGAGTGCTATGCCGTGAAAACACCTATCCAGGAAAAACTTCCACTGCCGTGAAGTCCAACTTCAGGGTTAAATGAACATGTTACCCTCATATCGATTAATCATTTTTTAAGTTTAAATGCTTGTTATACTGGTTTATATGCTCTAAGTATAGTAAATTTTTAAATGTGATGTGTTTTACCGGTTATCACTTGCGTCCTGCTGAAATTCAAATCCTGCTACTATTCAAAGTTGCTTCCACTTCACTTCGAACCAAAAAGAATGGCATTCGCAGGTGCCTTGTCCTAAATTTAAAAAAATATGATGCAGGTTAGTTGGGTCATGACATATATGCTAATTTTTCTTTATAATATGTGATATATACTGTTTGAACTATTCAATTAGAAATTGTTCGACCAAATCACTGTTTGCTTCGAATTAACTTTGAAACTAGAATTTACTATTTGCACATCCCTAGTAATCGGGCCCCTTGTGCATTGCCTTACCATTTGCTAGCCTGTCTTAGGTTCTCGGTGGGTGCCTCAATCATGCCACAAGGAAATAAACATCTGTGTGCGTAAAACTGGCCATTTCAAACTATCCTAGAATGCCTACTGCAAGTACAGTCACGAAGTGTCCACTACGCCATAATTCTTCCTTTTGCGAATCGGCAAAGGGCCCACTATGCATTCGTAAGGCAACGCGTGAACCTATGTAGCTGCTCACTTTGTTAATGCTTTTGCTGCTGATGATAATTAAATATATCTGAGTGCTTTGTAATGGGTGGGCCTTTAAAGCACCCACTCATTGCGCAATTCAGATGTTTTGACGCCTGGAGTTATTCTATGCTTCTGCCACACAATTAAATGCGTTAAGGAGACTCCTCCCACTACATGACATTCACGTAGTGTTTTTTTTCCGAAGCAATTTCAAGCAATGGCGTGGTTCTGTGGTAGAGCACCTGCTTGCCACACTGAAGGCCTGGGTTCAATTCTCATTCAAACCGAAGATTTTCATTATTTATTTTATTTGCATCTTTCTCGATTTTTCGCTCATGGACAATGCTGATTTTTCACTCACAGCCAATGACGCTGATGCTGACACCGACACCGGAATTTCTGCAAAACGAGCTCTTTAGCGCTATCGTGTTAATACTGAAATTAATGTCAGAGCAAATATCAAATGTAGTAACATTCGATTGAGTATTTGAAAACATCTAAGATATCCCCCAAACCTAATCATTTCACCTGAATGTGCGTGCTTGTACAGTATCACCAGGGCATTTGATGCATGTATGTTTTGGCAAAAGTGTTTTTTTTTTGTTTCGCACTCTCTCTCCATCGCAGGATTTGGAGGTGATTTCTCAAGAGCTGCACAAGCTGAGGCAAGCTGGTGACCTGTCGGGGGCTGCTCACTGAACTCCCCTTCGCGCCTCTATTTTGAAAGGCCGTAATCAAAACAGTGATCTTATACATAGTGTGAATGGTTTTTGTAAATAGGCTTTGTAAACATGTCAGCTGCTGTTATTAGTACTTTTTTTTTTATTAGGGTGAAGAGGCCTGAACACTATTGGGAGAACCAGGCTAACATGCTCTGGTGTTTACTCGGCGTAGCATGTGTAGTTGATGACGACAGTACTGCACATTTCAAAGCCGCCCCTCTTTTGCTGACAATGTGGTTCTTGTGTCTGTTTTTAAGTTGAAAGTAAGGTGCCTACATACAGTCATGTTTTTTTCTAGGCACGTAGAAGGCTTCCATCATATAAATGTTGTGCACAGCCAGCCACAGATGTTCATGGGACCCGGGTTGCGTGATGAGCATGAATTTTGGTACTGGAAGAGGCTACATGAAAATTCAGCATTTTTAAGAATCACTTGTCCTCTGAACCTTTGTGGCTGACTGTATGTTCTGTCTATCATAAAAGTATCTCCTGCTAGGATCTTGCTAAAAAATATTAATGATATAAAAACACGATGCAACCGTTGTAGCTTGTACCGGTGAGATCGTAGAACTTGGGTTCACGTGTTTTCTCTGATTTAGACTTTGAAAGCAGAAACCTAAAAGAATGTTGGTGGCTGTTGCGATATGCGCTACATTGTAGTCATTTCTTGGTGTGGGATATTTTGCAACTACAATGCATGTGTTGTTGCACAATGCAGTTTTTGTTCAACTCCTGGATTACTTTGCACAGTCTTGACAGTACATGCTTTTCATGGTATGAGCTTATCTCTGGCTTTCTGCATGCAAGGTATCTTGTGTCTTTATACATCTGGCTTAAGTTGTGCACTAGTGGTATTTAAATTCGGTGCATTGTCTTCCATACAAATAGCTGCTGTGGTCTCACCATTATAACCACGCTTCTCACATTTCTCTGCCCATCCTTGGTCTTTTGCCTCGAATATGCTATGCACACGTGAAGCTTTAGTTACATGGCACGAGAGCCCAACTATGAGTTGCTCCGCTGTGGCAGTACAAGTGTTCCTGGTGACCATTAAATGAATATGGCTTCAACAGATGAAGCTTTAGCTATTTAAGTCCTGACATTTGATCAACTGTGGTCTTGGAAGCGGAAACGGTCAAGCCACGTCATAATGAAATTGCGTTGGACATCAACATGCCTTCATTATAAGTGATGTTCCGTACAGGCATATGTTTGTTACACACTGTTATTGCACAAAAAGTATCTTTCACTCAGTTTTATATTTCCATCTGGCATGGCATTTAGGTCCAAAGATACATCATATTGAGCGTGAGAAATGGGAGACGATTTCATATTGCAGGAATATAAAATTTTATCGCGTTATTGCCATTCATTCTCCGTGTATAATTTTGCGGATTCATTTTATCGCTTTATGACTGATAAGGGAAAAGATATGGAGAGATGTGAAGCATCAGCGATTGGAAACATTGTTTGACATTATTTTTGGCTGCTTGCTAGCTTGACGTTACATATTGTTGTTCCTGTTATATTATGGTTCCCGCAGTGCCACTGAATGTACATCCTTCTTCCCTGCCCGATTAGCAAGTGAGCTGCTTACATATAAAAGCTCTGTGTTCCAGGGACATTTCTATCGCTTTTATTAGCTGTATTCAACCTCAGAGGTTTTAATTCAAATGTAGCATGACAAAGAGGTTTCCATTTCTTAGCACAACAAGTCTAAGGGAGCTTCACATAGTCATATCTGTAAACAGTATTGCAAGCATGCCTTGGCACTCTCTGTTTCTTCCTATGCACGTTTTGTACAGTGAGTTCCTTCTCTCTTATGCTTGATGCTATCTCATTTCAGGGTTTGCACCTACGAAAAGCTGCTGTATTTTGTACATATGAGTCTTTTGCACCGGTGTCCGAAACCTCGAAACCTTTTAACGATGATATTTTGTGCGATATTTGGTGCGTTTGTTGGATAGGTATATGTATGTATACACTGCCTTGCAAATGCAACAGCCATTGCTTTTCAGTCTGTAAATATGCGGCTGTGCTCCAGCCTTTCGCAAAATTTTTTGGTGCTGGTCACAGTTGTCTGGAGTGTGCAGTCTGTACGCGTAGATTATGTACAATGAGAAAAATAAACTAACCTATTTCAAAGAGTGCGCCTGATGTTTGCGTAAGGATGTGTTCTTGTTTTCCGACTTTTCGTTGTAAATTGTTCTGTATAAAGTCCAAATCGACAACATCGTCCCGCGCGTCGTGTGTTCTTAGTGCGAGTGAAAGCGCGCGAAGGAATCGCTGCTCAAGAGGAAATGAATCGAGCTGGTCGTCTCCGTCCCGCAAAAGGCACATAGAGATAATAGCCGGATAAGAGAGGGGGGGGGGGGGGGTCCAGCAAACATCCGTCGGGAAATGCGTACTATATGACCAACCGGGCGTGGTAGCTCGCGGTCGCACGCGCGTATCTTTAGATGGGGTCCGCAAACGGCTAATCTTTTTACGTGTCGTGCTTTCATCGCAAAGTTTGCGTTGAAGCTATATACAGTACGAAGGTCTACACTTCGGTCGCTGCAGCGGCCACGTTTCCTAAAGGAGTAAGCTGCAATTTGTTACTATCGCATTCATCGCTTTTTGCCCTTGCGGTGAAACTGACTTTTTTACGCCTGCTGCACATTCAGTGGAGTCGCGTGCGGATCCAGGGAAGATATGTGGTATTTCGGACTCCACTCAGACCCCGAGTATCGTGCACATGATGTACAGGGGTGGTCAAAAGTTCCGAGGCCACGCTGCCATAGGAATACGTGGGATAGTGGCCTGGGAACTTTTGACCACCCCTGCACATGCTTCGTGGAGCTCACAGCAGGTTACGTAGGCAAAGTTGCGCGTTTCGCAAATAAGTTATGCGTATGTTAGCGTCCGCTGTCTGAGCCTGCTTCTTTCGTACAGTAAATAAACACATAGGCGTGCGCGCAAGGGGGGGGGGCGGTGCGGTAAAACTCAGCCCCCCCCCCCCCCCCAAATGGAGAACCATGCGTACGCGTATGAGGCTGAAAATACGCCTTTACTTTTTTTTTTTTGCCAGCTAGCCGCATGGTTTATGCCTCACCCGAACCATGCGTTTGTGAATTGTCTCGGGAAAACAACAAACGCGATTTACTTGTCAGCCGAACTGCTGCACAGTGGTAGCTCCAGTATCTCCTAGCGTCAGATTTCACTCTAGCGGTCGTGGCACGAAACTCGGGGTCGTGTAGGTACGGCACACTACGCTATCCCCTTCACCACCGCCGTAGCTGACGGGCTGATAATTAAGTATAATTGCCTCGCGGCTTGATTACTTCAACCTTTCCCAGCTACAGGATTGTGTAATCTCTTGCTCTGGAAAAACAAGATGACAAATTTTGGTTTCCCTGCTGGCCGGCCTACCGCATAGCAGCAGCTCAAGTATCTGCAATCGTCGAACGAAAATTCACCGTAGTGGCCGTCACACGATACTCTAGGTCGCGGACGTACGGCACACATCGCGATCGCCCGCATCACCGCCGTAGCTGATGGGCTAGCTGATAAAATGTTTGCTTGGCGGCGAGGCGACCGACCAAGAAATAATGGCAAGTTTCAAACCTGCCCTCGTTATGTAGACGGGTGGCCTGATGATCTCCAGTTATTGTCCTTTCTTTGTCGGCACGCTGCTCTAAGACAACTCGTTTTCGTGTTTTTAGGAGCGCCCACGATGTGCCAAGTTACCGAGATTCTGTGCAGGCGGGGAAAGAAAGGGAAAAAAAAGAAGAAAGAAACCACGCTTTTTCGTGGAGAAACTGCTGTTTGGACTTAAGCGTCATAACAAAGCACTTTGCGCACCGCAAACTCACCGTTATCCCTAGGGGTGGGGGGGGGGGGGGTGCGCCACCTACTTATTGTTTTCGACTTTGGGCCGGGCGCTAACTGCTTAAGATTCCGACATTTGCATAATTGCGGCTAAGTGCGTTCATTATAGCCTAGCGGTGGCAAACAAAACTTTTATTATTGTAGATAGGAGCAAGAAAAAAAAAAGCTAAAGTTTATTCCTCCTCGCGCGCACTTGCACACACACGTATATGTGTGCGCACACACTCGCAAAATAACTTGGTGTGCCGCTACTGTGGACATTGACTTTTGGCTCGCCGCATCTCCAGGCACGCACGCCTGGCTAAACGAGGGCCGCAGCTGACAGCTTCTTTTCTTTGGATGGGGAGTGCACAAATAAACAGTGCCCTTAACGCGAAACGCATCCTATATATACGGGCGCGTGCAAAATGCAAATATACAGAGCAGGGCAGTCACGCTCGTTATGCCTGCATACAAGACTCCGAGCTGTAGCAGTCTTCGTATGGAGCGGCTGTGCTGCGAATGCAGTACCACACAAAAAGGTTAATAACCGATCCGGTCGTAAAACATATATGCGATCTCGCTTTTTGCTAGAAAAACACACTGCTGCTGTGGATGTTGTGGAATCATGGGTCATGGTCGTCTTTTGACGTTGATGATGACGTTGATGACGTCACGAATTTCTCAATTATGATCGACAGAGGCGCAACTCCACTACGACTCGCTTTGTTGCTCTTAAGCAAGATTCATATAAACAGCAATCACTTATCAACATACCATTGTCGCTATGCTGAACTCTCTAAACACTTATTTGCCCACCCATACACTCTAAAAAAAAGTACGTGTTACTGTTTTCAGTGAGTCCATATGACTCTTTTTTAAAGAGGCACGTTGACTCTCTTTCGAATCCCACGACTCTCCTACGAGAGTATAATTACTTACAAGAGTCAAAGTACTCCTTTTTCTTAAGGGAGTTCTCCACGCACACCCATACATAGGCGAAGAACCATGGCTGTCCATGATGATTATATTAATTGGCATCACCTGTCAAACGGGCACGACGGCCAATTATAATGAGGTGTTATTTATTTGTGAAAATCTAGCATCCTACCCATCTCTTTCCGATTCTCTTTCGTCGCGCAAGCTTCTAGCTTTATAATATAAGAATACATTTTATTAGTCTGTCTTCCCCGGATGCATACGAGACCTTCATGCTCTCGACCGACTTACAGTGGCACAGCATAAATTAACTTCCGAGAACTGATACGAAAAATATTTTGTGCGTACGGGTGAGGTTGTTAGCATATTGAATTTTGTTCCTTGCATATGATTCTTATTTTTCCTATTGACGCGCTTCTCAATATCCGTATTAGTACTTACTGTTGTACGTGTTCTATATCATAGAAAGTTATTTATGTAAGTTGAAGTGCATTGTGTACGCCGTCTCTTCCTTCTTGTTTGCATTTTTTACCAACATTCTTCCCGCCACTTACTGTTGTGAGTATGCCTTTCATTTAATACATCACTCCTGTACTAATACTGCCAGAGGGTTGACAGAATGATAAATAAATAAATAAATAAATAAATAAATAAATAAATAAATAAATAAATAAATAAATAAATAAATAAATAAATAAATAAAAATAAATAAATAAATAAATAAATAAATAATATTGCTACATGTAGGCTGCCGGAATTCATATGGTCGACGCGCGTGTGTGCCCGACGAAGAGGACGAAGGTCGCTAGCTGCTCGAGCTCGTCGGAGCCGGTCTGGTCAGCGCTGCAGCCGCTCTTGCAAATATATCTTGTGAATAGCGACTTGTAAAAGCGACTCGTCACTCACGTAACATATTTGGTGGAGGTGGAACGTTCCCCGTCCTCACCACGCAGCTCCGCAGTGGCCGCGTCATTCAGCCTCTCGCCATGGCTTCCAATGACAACCCGTCCCCATCTCCATCTGCGGCTTCTACGACAACCTTTGTCGCGGTCCCCACCCCCCGCGATCCCGGGACATTCTCCGCGCAACCTGGCCTCGACGTCGACTACTGGCTTCGCCTGTATGAACGGGTCAGTCAAACTCATCGGTGGGACCCTACCATGATGCTCGCGAATGTTCTCTTCTACTTGGACGGAACCCCGCGCATCTGGTACGAAACACATGAGACCGAGCTCACCAGCTGGGACACATTCAAGGAGAAGCTACGTGACATCTTTGGGAACCCGACCGGTCGCCACGCAGCTGCACGACAAGAGCTCGCTACCCGTGTCCAGTCGCCTACTGAGTCGTATGTCTCCTACATACAAGAAGTGCTTGCTCTACAGTTACAGTTTCGGCGCCAAGGCGAAACAGTCAATGCAGTGGCAAAAAATTGGAACGAAGTAAGGCTACCAACTAACACCTTAGCACCCGACCTGGCGTAACTCAACAAAACGCCAGCGTAAGGATACACGGTCGCTGTAACGAGTGAAGCGACCGTAGTGCTGTCTATCGTTTCAGCGCACATTAAGTGACGAGAACACGGCCCGTACAAAGGTATGAGCCGTTTGGTGATCCCTGTAAAGATATAGGTGCGCGCGAACACGCCCAGCCGCTCAAAGTACGCACTTTCTGCCGGAGCCACTCAGCCTACCACCTCCGTCCCCTTCGGGACCTACCACGAACGCTTCGTGCGTAGAAGACGGCCGATGCGTTTTCTCTTTGCTTGAGCCACGATCGTCGGCTGCTATCGCACGCTTTCACTCGCACATAGCACGTACGACGCGTGGGGCGATTTAAGAGCCCTTGGACATTATACGGAACCTCACGACGACGACAACAGCAAAAATGCTCCTTGACTTTCCATATCATTGCTATCACAATAAAACAATTAAATAATTATCTGTCTCCTACGCCAGTAACGACGCAGGTTCTATGAGCCATATCCCCACGTTTTTCCCCCAACCTCGCATACGCCGCGCGCTCTCGCGGCGATCGTAGCGTAATCCGGCGTGCGTCGGTGCCCACCCTATAGTATGCTACGCGTAGTACGTGTACTCTCTCTCTTCGTCTGAATATGTGTCCTCTACCGCCAACTATGCAGGGCAGGCAGCAAACCGAACGTGTGACGTGGTCAAACCCCGTATCTGTCTATCTTTTAATCTTTGTCCGCACAACCAGACAGACCAGGACAGTGAAGAGCACGTGAGAGACACGGGCGCTAACACACGTGAGACACAAGTAGCGCCCGTGTGTCTAACGTCCTCGTCTGGTGTTGCGCTTAAAGGTTATTAGTCATGCCTATCCAACACGCCCTTACAGCCACGCTATCTATCTATCTATCTATCTATCTATCTATCTATCTATCTATCTATCTATCTATCTATCTATCTATCTATCTATCTATCTATCTATCTATCTATCTATCTATCTATCTATCTGTCTGTCTGTCTGTCTGTCTGTCTGTCTGTCTGTCTGTCTGTCTGTCTGTCTGTCTGTCTGTCTGTCTATCTATCTATCTATCTATCTATCTATCTATCTATCTATCTATCTATCTATCTATCTATCTATCTATCTATCTATCTATCTATCTATCTATCTATCTATCAACTCTTTTGTTCTACTGTACGCAGCCTTACTAAAGTGACGTCTACCACTACATCGCGGCGGAAACGGCATATACTGCATGCACTACACATATATACACGACATGTGTTCTGGAGAAGCGCTTCCGAACTGAACACGATTGCATGGCTCTAAACACGGTTGCATAACTATCAGGAAGACCATTCGGGTAACCTAGAGGGGCGACGTGTTCCCGCGGTGGCGACGCATCACAATGGCAGCGGAAGTCATTACGCAAACGTAAAACGTCCGTCGCGAGGCAACGTCGTCACGCTTTGACCAACTGACGAGTCAGCCTGGTGACCTAAATTGCCTATGCCCGCCGCTAACCATTAGCTGGAAGGGTAATGGATCACGACACCGCACTTTACTATTATTATGTGACGCGTGTTTATGTTTTCGTCTGCGATAGATAGTTTGGCCTGGGTAACAATCGAAAGAACGCATGTACTAAGGGAGTGCCCATGACCGTGCACCTTAGACACTTTGAGCGTTTCTATCTATCTATCTATCTATCTATCTATCTATCTATCTATCTATCTATCTATCTATCTATCTATCTATCTATCTATCTATCTATCTATCTATCTATCTATCTATCTATCTATCTATCTATCTATCTATCTATCTATCTATCTATCTATCTATCTATCTATCTGTCTGTCTGTCTGTCTGTCTGTCTGTCTATCTATCTATCTATCTATCTATCTATCTATCTATCTATCTATCTATCTATCTATCTATCTATCTATCTATCTATCTATCTATCTATCTATCTATCTATCTATCTATCTATCTATCTATCTATCTATCTATCTATCTATCTAATCAACTAAAACAATTTGTTAAGTGGTAGCACCCTTAGTTCTATATCTGTAAAATGCCTTTTCCTTCGCCTTGATGCACTAGAACAGACGTTCGCTCCTCCGTCGTCGTAGCGCGGCAACTGCCGCACCGAGCGCGGCTGCGTGCCTCTAACGACAAAAGAAAAGAACTGCCAGCTTTTCGCCCTTCGCCCCTGCTCTGCTGAGCGGACTCCGTAATTGGACGGAAGCCGAGAAAAATTTTTGACTGGAGCCCGCTTGTTACGTATGCAAAGAGCGCGCCGTGCCACATCGCTTCCCGCGCATTGTGTGCGACTACTGCGTTATAACGCCACACGCCACATCGGGAGCAGCGAGCGCGCGTTGGCGCCGAGGCGTCTTCGCTCTGTGTAACATTTTCTCGCGCTCATTTTCGCGGCTGGGTTTTAATCCGGCCTCCTTCACCCTTTCGTTCTTCTTTGCGTTTTATATATTTCTGTTTTTTGTTACTAAGGGCGGGCGACTGGCAATAGTGGGAATGCAATTATAAACGACGAGAAAATTCCACCGCTCGGAAGAGTCTTGACGCGCGCGCCTTTTCGTGGAAAATGATGCCCTTGCCTCTTCCCCTTAATTCTCTCGTCCTCGTGTGGCGGTCGCTAGGCACGCGATGTGTAGAATGGCGCCGCACTAGCCATCCACTTAGAGGGTCATGGTATATAGATAAAAATATCGGTGAATGGGCAGAGTTTCATTCATACCATGTACAGTTCTGAATTTTACAAAGTGACGGTCTTACTCATACAGCGAGATTTTCATTTGTCGAGTGAACCTATAGAAAAAAATGACGAAGCTTGCATTAAGTGGCGCAAGGATTGAAGCGGCGAAGCTGGACGATTCTGTAGTCTAATCTAATGAAGGAAAGGCTACGGGGGCGGAGCTACTGCACATGTACTGCTCCGCGAAGTAGTCCGGTCGGCGCGCGTTTCGAATTTAGTTTTGGTTTGTGAACCTTCCGTACCTCCTGTGACGGCCATTTGATTATTCGAGCAGCCGTCACAGGCTTACACAGCCATTTGTTAGTGAAATTCGTCACAAGCTCCCTCGGTGAGTTGTTGGAAAAGCTGGAGGGTGACGATTGCTCAACTAAAGAAGAAGACGCCATTTTGACTGTGAGGTGCACGTAAAAAGTGCGACGTTTTCACAGGTGCAAAAACGCGAAATGACACTGCATAAAGCAAAACAAAATAAATATCTCCGTGGTGCGCGCTGACCCTCTTTTCAAACAGCGTCCCGTAGAAAATAAAGTAATGTTGTTTTTATTCTCACGCAGAAAACACGGACGCAATTGTGGGACTATAATCTTCAGCGGTAGCACATGCGCAGTTCGGCTCTCTAGCCTTCCCTTCATTGCCAAGAAAAGTTGTCCGCGAGTATAGGCTCTAGCTAGGCGATGCTAGGCTGTTTCTAGGTTGTTTCTCAGTGCAGAGAGGTTCGAGTTAAACCACAGACTCTACACGTAACGCACAATATCCGAGTTTTTAATACAGTTAAACCTCGAAGTAGCATCGGAGCCATAAGTTAGTTCGTTATATCCGATATTCGTCGTAACAGTAGCGGTGAAAATCGGCTCTTACGAATCGGCAATCTAGCCGGCGAAATATCCTAAATACAGAAACGCATTGTTCTATTGGCTTCAAACCCACTGTGAACGAGATAATCCTTGCCTGTCTCTTTGTGGCATTTCAAACTTCGGTTCATACTGGCGCAACTAGTCAAATGTGCTTTCTTTTTTTTTTTTTAACCAAAACTTCAGCAACACGCAAACGATTAAACAGAATATGGTTGTGAATTGTCTTTCAACATTTATTTTGCTTTTTATGCTAGCTGTCGAGTTTAAGCCTCGTGCAAGCCAAATACTTCTTCGTTACAGCCGATATCGCGGCAGCTCTCGCGTTTTCGGTTTCATTATATATATATATAAAAAAAGATTAAATGTCACTGAAATAAACCGTGACCAACCAAAGTTCGCATTTAGTTCGCTGCAACCGAGAATTCGCTATATCAGTGTTCGTTATAACGAGTTTCGACTGTACACTGACCGCTGCTTAATATAAAAGGCGAACGCACGTCTCGGTAACAGTGCGTAGTACTGAATTAAACACGCTGTGCGCGGGAAACGCGAAGGCTACTGGTTCTGTGCAAGCGCTTTGACGCGAAGACCAGCGGCACAGGACGCAACCAACCGGCTTATTCTTGTCTAGGATGTCTTCTTGGAAGAGTTGCGTTCTTTTAAATTTCTGCGCCGGCTTGTTCCTCTTATCTCTGTTAAGCTCCCCCCTCCCCCCCCTTTTTTTTTCTTTCTCGCATTGAAAGTAGATCTTGGAAACCTGAAAAAAAAAAACCAAAAAAACGTTTATACGCGATCGTATAACGCTGGAACCATTCGACATTCAGAAACCACAACACAGTATTCATTCGTGGCGATACGATTCAAACCGCTCCCTGCAGACGCCACCTGCGTAACGGGTGCACTTCCTCTGAGAGCTTCGCTTATCGGCATACCGTCAGGTCGTTTCTGCCGCTGCCCCGGGAATTAGACACTAAACTTGCGCTCGTAAGAAAGAAAGGAAGAAAGAGATAAAGACAAAAGAGCGATGAAGAAGAAGAAAGAGACCCCCTTTCTTTAACATTTTCCCTCCCCCCTGCTTTCTTTTTTCTTTCCAGTTGCGTCACAGTTTTGGGTATTATATGTCTTCCTTCCGCGCGAGCGCGTCGCCTCTTGTTTATCGGAGTCGTTCGACCGGCTTGTTTGGCCTAAGGCACTTTTTCTTCTTCTTTGACTGGCTCGAGATTTTCTCGCTTTCTCGCTCACAACACACGTGTATGCCGTGGATTAGCTTCGTTTCTCCAAAGACTATGCCTGATCGAAACGATGCATTCTCAAAAAAAAAAAAAAAAAAAGAAGACGGGATAGAGACCGCGCAGTGCGCCGCCGTCGCTGTGCGCGCCATCTACTCAGCAAGCCTCCCCTCCCCCTCTCCCTCTATTTTCTCCTGTCGGCTCCCATCGATGGAGTTGGATGAAAATAAAACAAAAAGGGGAGGCAGAAATGGAAGTAAACGGCGCGTTAAAGTCGTCCGCGAGCAGGCGACGACTTTTGTGTTTACTGGAATATCGCGCTCAGCGGCAGCGCACGTCTTCTCTAGTAGAACAAAGAAAGAGTGACAGAAAGAAAGAAAGAAAGAAAGAAAGAAAGAAAGAAAGAAAGAAAGAAAGAAAGAAAGAAAGAAAGAAAGAAAGAAAGAAAGAAAGAAAGAAAGAAAGTGGAGAAGAAGAAAGAGAGAGAGAAAGGAAGAAATCCTCTCCCCACGCGCGCGTTTTAACTCCACGCTCTCGCTTCGGTTCCTTTTTCTTTTACCCCCCCCCCCCTCCCGCAATTTTTATGACTGGAAAATGCCAACCCCCACAAGGCTGAGGGGCCGCTTTTACGCGTTTTCTCCATTTATTCGCGCACAATGCGCCGTTCGCCGCATCGGTTGGGTTTGAACGACGTGTGCTCACCGCTATCGTTTCGGTATTTGCCTGACGTGTAACGTCCTGCTGGAGGAGGGGGCGGTAATCTTGCGAAAGGCGCGGCTGAAAGAAAGAGAAATAAACCAAGGAAGAAACGGGAACGAAGAAACCGAAGCCCCTCGGACGTACGCGTTATGAAATATTAAAAAGGACGAAAGGACGCGCTCAGGGCGAAATATGAATGCGTCGTTTTATTTGTGTATTTTCTTGCTCGGATTACTCGTAAAAGTTTCAATACACCGCCTTTGCAGTATTGTGGTCTTAACCAAGCAGATGCACGCAGCGGGAAATAACTATTCAAAGCCTTGTCAGCAGCTTACGATAACTTTCAGCTTTCCTCCTTCAATTTCACTTGTCGAATGTGCAGATAGCTAGTCAAAATGATGATGGAAACTGGCGCGCTTTATGTAAAACTTAAAAAAAAACACGCTGCCACAATTAGTGTAATGTAGTGAGAACCTAAGTACACTCTCAGGAATAACATGTATCTGCCCCTGCGCGTACTTCAAAGGTTCTAATGGCACGGCTCTTACAGAGGTAAGAATGGTGATTTGAGACGTGAATCTCTTGGAACGAGGGTGGAGTGTTGTTACGAGCCAAGAAATTTGTTGCAATAGGTTTGCCCAAACGAAAGTGATTTTCTTACGATCAAGGCTATTTGTGCTTGCGACTAGAGCTTTATTCTAACAATTTTTTTCGAATGGAGGTACTTGTTCGCACGCAGACAAAAATAATGGCTGAGAACAGTTTTCTTACGAAGAGGCCTGTTCTGGCAAAAATGCGATGCTCCCGAACGACGATGCATGTTGTTGTGAACAAGTTACAACACGCGTACAAGTTATTCGATGGAAGTGGTTTGATTTTGGAAACATTGTGTACTTCAAATGAAATCTCACAAGGGGATTTATTCATTGAAAACTAGTGTTCACACGAAGGCATAGCGAAGAAGACTTCTTTTACAGACAAGTTGGGGCAAATGTGATGTTCTTACTAATGGAGGCCTCATTTGCAAGATCGAGAGCCCTTCGCGCTCACGATTTCAGGCACTAAACCGATAAATGCAGTAGCATCTACCTTCGTTATATGGAATGGCCGTATATGGTACATGCATTGGTATACATGGAATGTCAGTGTATAAAATATAGCCGAATTCACACAACTTCTCTTTCATAAGTGTGTTTTTTCCATTGGTCAACAGGCTTTGCTGACGATATGTCCCGTGATTGGCTGAAATATTCTATTACGAAGATTTTTAGCGTAAGACGTTTTTGTGAATACGGGCCCTGGTCTTTACTTTCAGTTTGTTATTAGCCGAACACCTAATACTTAAGGGACGACCGATGTGTTTTCCGCTGAAGCAAACTTCCTAGCCGAGGAGCAGAAAAATGAAAAGGACTTGTCTGTAGTCGAACTCTGCACTATACGGTCAGGTCAGACTGACGGAAAAGTAAGAAAGAAAGCGTCTGGCACAGTTAGCTTACCGCGCGCCCGTAATGCATCATAATGGCGCAGCCTTTTAGGCTTCAAGCCCCATCCCTTGCGACAGTTGCATCCTGAAGTAGCGCTCATAACTAATGTAGATGGATTCTCAAATGGCGTGTGGCGTTCGCATTGCGATCCGTGAATGCGTCGTCTCCGCAATAAAACCTTTCAAACTTTGCGCAAGACAGATAGGCCCGTTGACTGAAGTCGGCAGGGACGATTCCTTCTCTTTCTCCTCTAAGAAAAAAATGCGAGGGCAATCCAATTCGTCCTCGAAAAACTTTATAGCGCTCTATTTCGGGCATTCCAGAGAGAAATTAGAAGAAAAAGAAGCTAGAGGCTGCCATGGTGGTGACACTATAGCCTCCAAGACTCGCCTCATTCCGTTCACTACGCTACGGAGCTACGTGCTTTGTGTTTTGTTGAACATTTCATAAAAGGTTCGTGGAAAGTGCGGACCGAGAGGAATCTAAAGCAAATGTAGAACGAAACGGAAGGAGGCCGCGGACAGTAGGTGTGTGTGTGTGTGTGGACGGAGAATGGGAAAGGTAAATAATCTTCCAGAATGGGGCTCCGAGCACTTGGGAACTTCTTCCGGGTCCGAGTGGGCCGCCGCCTCTGAGTCGCCGCTCTCGAGTGATGGCGGGCTGCGCTTTTGTCCAGCTCGTGACAATCGCTCTCCGCTGTTCTCCGGCCACTTTCGTACTTCCGAGAGCGAGAAAGAGAGGTACGGAGGAGTCCTTCCTCGAGTGAAAGGTAAACGAAACAAAAACTACGCCTTAGTGAAATAAACTGCGGGGTTTGGTTAAAGCAAATATAGGGATAATAATGAAAATTGGGGCTGGCTTCTTCAACCGCGACTGTATTGCGAGCTTTTTCTTTTATTCATAAGTCTCCATCTGGTTTGCGTCGAGTTTTAGTGAAAGCAATAAGAAGAGATCGAGAAAGAGAGGAAAGGAAACGGAAATAAAAGAAAGTGGAAGGTGAGATAGATAGATAGATAGATAGATAGATAGATAGATAGATAGATAGATAGATAGATAGATAGATAGATAGATAGATAGATAGATAGATAGATAGATAGATAGATAGATAGATAGATAGATAGATAGATAGATAGATAGATAGATAGATAGATAGATAGATAGACGGACGGACGGACGGACGGACGGACGGACGGACGGACGGACGGACGGACGGACGGACGGACGGACAGACAGACAGACAGACAGACAGACAGACAGACAGACAGACAGACAGACAGACAGACAGACAGATAGATGCGAGACACGAAGAAGGAAGAAAGGGCACCCTGAACGTGACGTAATGAAAACGGCGTGAGAGGAAAGAGTACAAACGACGGAACTAATCCGAAGGAATGACAGTAATAAAAGGGCGAACGCGGGAACGAAAACGGATGAGTAAGCGTCGAACTTGAAAAATGAATGGAAAATATTTAGCCGGAGCAGGTATGCAAGAAAAAAAAAAGAAAACTATATAAAAACGAGGACGCGAGTTGTTATTACGTGGAATTGACCTGCATTTTTGCGCGCCGGATGGCGTCCAAGAACGAAAAGAACAATGGAGGGGAAATGAGAGAAAGAAGTGACTCGCACGCAGCGACCTTCGATCGTCCTACTGGAAACACGGGCTTCCTTGCAAGCTTCGAAGTCGTGCAGTGAGAGCACGCTTTTCAGGGCTGTGTGGCGTAAAGGAAAGTGTGGCACGTGGGTCGGAGTTGCGTGCAGCGAAGCTCGCACCTTTTCGACCAAAGCTTGTAATAGCTCGTACACTTTGGCGGCGGTGTCGTACGCGAAAAGAAATGGCAAGCGTACAGAAATGCGACCCTCGAAGGTGAGCCGGTAACGCGCGTATTTGTGTGCACCGTTTTCCAATAATTTGTGGCTCCCTCGATCGTGGGCTTAACGGCGATCAGCCGTGTCTAATGTGGCAATCTGATCTTTTGTCAAGGTCACTGGTCATTTGACGTTGCCACATTTCATTGTTGCCTGGATATGATCGCATGACCGTGGTCGTTGCCTGTAGCAACTGTAGTGTTGCGTTGCAAGGCATGCGGATGAAGCATGATTGATGCAGCGAAACAGATTGGATAGACGGCCGCTATCATTAGCAAAAGTGTTGCGTCCGTGGCCAACAGTGAAACCTTTCAAAACATTACTGCACGCGCCCTAGTAGAGTTTTTAGAAGAATCGGAAACATCAAAAAGATACTGATTCACATTTGTAATTATTCTTCACATTGAGATACTTCTGGTCACATGTTTCGCGTTCCCTCTTGTGATTCAAAACAGCTGTGTTTAAAGTGCGGGCAAGGGCCCAGTGATTGTTGTGTGATCGCAGTATACAAAGGACTGTGCGATGAACTCTTCGGCCAAGTGCGAACGTTTCTTGTATGTCTTGTGTGTGAACATTGTTGTTGACACGTGGACATTATGCGTGACGGAAGAACATTCCTTTTAAAAGGACATTACAGTGAGTGAGTTTAACAGTAGTCTACTGTTATTTATAAGTTCGTGACGCTAATTAATAAGTAAGGGAAAATGAGTAGCCGGAGCCATGTATAGGCACCAACCTCTCCTTAAACACATTTAATAATAATAAAAAAGACGGAGACGAAAGGAACACAGAGCGCACAGGACAAGCGCTGTCTCGAAACTGAAATATTTATTTCGAAAACACAAAACAAGAAAACCAAGCAGGGCGTAGCAGACATGCGCATAAGACAGTAACGCAAATTGATGAACAACAAACACGTGCACATTCTTCAGAACAAATTCAAATATGTCACTTGATACTGCATGAGCCAAGTAGATAAGCAAACTCCTTGTCCGTCAAGAAAATTGACGGATGGCTTACGAATGCGTCTCCCATTCTTTTAATATGAAAGGCCTCGATAACTTCACGGGTTACTTTGCTGCTGTGCCTAGAAAGCACTTCCGCACCTACGAAGACCGGAGAGCAGCCACAAGTATTACAGTGCGATGCTAGATGGGATGTGTTAGGCTTTTTCAAGGACTGATTATGTTCCTTTAAACGAACGTTAATACACCTGCCGCTTTGTACCAGGTGCGATTTGCCGCAAGTAAGCGGAAATTGGTACACAACCCCGCGCTTGCAAGGTGCATATGTGGACACATGTTTAACTTCACAGCCCCTCAGTTTTCTATTCAGTACCCTCCATTTTTTTCTTAACAAGAGGGCAGATCCTATATAGCTTTTCTGGAGCAGAAAACACCGTTTTAATACCATATCTCTTGCCAAAATTGCTCAGGCCGTGGAAAAGGTTATGGACATAAGGAAAAACTGATACCTTATCGTATTTTTTTTTTCACCACTGGCGTCGGGACAATTTTGATCCTTGACCCATTTCAACAGCCTTTCACTGCAACTAGACAGAAAGGACCCCGGGAAACCTGTATTTTTTAGCCGCGGAATCTGTAAGCAGAAACTGCGCTCCGAACTATGCGTACAAGACTTAGTGATAGTAGACTTCAGGGCAGAGAATACAGTTCCGTTTTTGACAACTTTTGAGAAGCGGTTTTTGTGACCTAGGCAGGTAACACCAACAAACATGGTTAACTTCAAAAGAAAGGCATATGTCTAAGGACTGTAACTTGTTGTCCTTAATCAACTCAAGTGTAAACCTAAGCCCGAGTCCACATTCACGAAAGATCTTCGAGACATCAGTCGCCTTTCTACTATAGTTATCACATAAAAAAAAAACACAAGGTAGTCATCAACATATCGAAAGACGGAACACGCCAATTCCTTTAGGTTGCCTTGTAGTTTTCTGTTGACATGGCTCAAATAAAGATCACTTAAGACCAGTGCCACTCGGTCTTCGGAGATGCGGAAGTGCTTTCTAGGCACAGTAGCAAAGTAAGTTATCGAGGCCTTTCACATTAAAAGAATGGGAGACGCATGCGTGAGCCATCCGTCAATTTTCTTGACGGACAAGGAGTTTGCTTATCTGCTTGGCTCATGCAGTATCAAGTGACATATTTGAATTTGTTCTGAAGAATGTGCACGTGTTTGTTGTTCATTAATTTGCTTTACGGTCTTATGCGCACTTCTGCTATGCCCTGCTTGTTTTTCTCGTTTTGTTTTTTTCGAAATAAATCTTTCAGTAGCGAGACAGCGCTCGTCCTGTGCACTCTGTGTTCCTTTCGTATCCGTCTTTAGCGCTGCATCAATCATGCATGCATTCCAACTAGCCCAACTTTCCATTCTAATGTGGATGAAGGTCCGATACCCGGCATAGAGGAAGAAAACAGTTACGAAATAATTAAGAAAGAAAGAAAGAAAGAAAGAAGGAAAGAAGGAAAGAAAGAAAGAAAGAAAGAAGGAAAGAAAGAAGGAAAGAAAGAAAGAAGGAAAGAAAGAAGGAAAGAAAGAAGGAAAGAAAGAAAGAAGGAAAGAAAGAAAGAAGGAAAGAAAGAAAGAAAGAAAGAAAGAAAGAAAGAAAGAAAGAAAGAAAGAAAGAAAGAAAGAAAGAAAGAAAGAAAGAAAGAAAGAAAGAAAGAAAGAAAGAAAGAAAGAAAGAAAGAGGAGTAGTGCGTCAGGCACGCACACACGAAGCTTCGCTTGTCCCTATTTTCCCGGAAGGGGAAGGTCTCCTGAATTTTTTTTCCCTCTCCCTCTCGCCGCCACACAGAACTGACCGCAGTTATTCTACACTGACCTCGAAACTTTAAGAAGCCTTGATTATACAGCAAGCTAAGCCACTGGTGGATCCGGAGAGGTGGTCCGGAAGTACCCCCCCCCCCCTCTTCTCCTCTTAATTCCTTAATGTATACTCCCCAAGAAGAGGACTTATCAGGTCATCACAAAAGCTGACCCTTCACCTCTAAAAAAATCCTGGATCCGCCCCTGAGCTAAGCTGTTCCGAGATTTGTTCCGAGTGGCGCTCTGGGACATTCTCGCCAATGCCAGTGGTGCGCGAAAAATCCCACCGACAGGCATAATTCCAGCACGTCCTTCGCTCGCAGTCCTCCGCCACAGTATTCAAGCCTCCCCCCTTTTTTCTCTCTCCCTCTCTCTGTGGCCACGGTATTTATTTATTTCCACGAGACACTCGCGAGTATGCGCGCAGAGGACTCCTTAAGATAACATCAGAGGAGGAAAACGTCGTGCGGCGTACACAGAATAACAAATCTGACTCCTCCAACGACGACGAGGCATGCCTGGTCGTACACCGCGCATTCGATTCTGTGCGTGACCGATGAGAAATGGAAGTGGCGCGGCTGAAAAGCGGGAGCCCGCTTCTTCTCAGGACCGAAAGAAAAGAAAGGAAACATAGGCGGGGCAGACCCGCGGCGGGACGATCGAATGGGCACCGAAAGATTCGCGGAGAAGACGGAACCCGCACGGCCGTCGGTCTAGCGGTGGAGGAGCCAGTGGTTGAAAGAGAGGGAGGAGGAGGAGGAGGGGGAAGGAAGGAGAGGGGTAAGGGGGCGTACAGACAAAACGGTCTGCGCGCGAGAAAGACAGCGCGCATGTCGGGAGCAATAAATGTCCGGCGCGTGCGGCCCGCCAACTGGCGAACGCCAAAATATTGCCGCGCGCCGGAATACGTTTCGCCGTCGCTGCTGCGGCCCTCTCTCCGAAGGAAAGATCTATCTATCTATCTATCTATCTATCTATCTATCTATCTATCTATCTATCTATCTATCTATCTATCTATCTATCTATCTATCTATCTATCTATCTATCTATCTATCTATCTATCCATCTATCCATCTATCCATCTATCCCTCCCTCCCTCCCTCCCTCCCTCCCTCCCTCCCTCCCTCCCTCCCTCCCTCCCTCTGTCGCTCTCCAACAGTTTGTTTCTCGGATCCACGCACACAGCTTCGCAATGCAAAGCGAACGATGGCGCACTTCTTTCCTTGACGTCGTTTTCGGCAAGTGTCTTTCGGCTGGCATCGGAACACTCGACGAACGAGGTTCGGGGAGGTATAGCTTCTATGTTTTTACGAGCGCTGAGTTGTCACGGAGCGCGCACTGGGACGACTCGCAGCTTTCGGCGCATCTTGCTCAAGAAGCTGCTCGCTTGAAACATAAGGCACTTCAAACGTGAAACACAGGGGGGTGCCGCTTGCTCGGGAGTACTGCGAATGCCGAGATGGCAGCACGTGGGCGGTAGGTTTACGTAATCTCGATAAAGTGTGCGACACGCAAGGAGAGAATGCGAAATACATTACGGTTCGTCTTCGATGTTCTCCGGCGAACAATTGGCACCGCTTGCGCCTTTGGAATTGGCTGTCATTACAAAAAGAACAAAACAAAAACAATAGCAATATACATTATTCAGCGTCGTTGCTATATACCGCGCCCCTTCTTACGCAGACTGTGACGACTTTATGCGACAGCTGTCGCCTGTGCACCAGGTGTCGCTAAGGTCATTGTCTCTTGTCTCGAAAGCGTTCGCGACGTCGAGAGAACGTGTGAAGGACCTTTCGTTCTGTGTGTAGAGATCGAATCCATATAACGATGAGTTCGGTTAACTGACTCGCGCTAGTATTGAAATCTCAGATAAAGAAAGAGAGAAGCGAATGAGAGGCAGATGGCAGGAAGGTTAACAGGAAGAGGAAAAGAAAATGCAGCGGGAATTCTCCAGTTCACGGAATGCGCAAGCATTACCTAAAATTTTAATGTTTAACCAACCGATGGCGAAACTACTGCCAATGTTAGCTAACACTGGTCAACATTCCTACAGAAACGTTCCATGTGCCATTCCAATATTTCCATGTTTTCTGTATAACGCTTACAAAAAAGCGTAATTCACATATGCCTCGCATATTTGTTTTTTTCGTATGAATCATAAAAAGGCATACGTATTTATTTGAATCCATAAAGGAACGCTTCAGTGGAATATAGTCATCATTTCACCAACTCAGCCGACATAACCCAAAAGGTAGGTAGGTAAAAACTTTATTTTTTTCTTTTGAAAGGAAACGGGCAAAGGGATAGAGATAGGGGGAGGTTGCTACACACGGTAGCCCTCCGCAACCTTCTGTGTCCAACAGGTATGTTTGCTTGTTGTTGGCACCATAGAGTTTCCTACAGTACATACTAGAGAAAACTGGCGCTAGTGTCTATGGGAGCTACAACGCATGGCGCTTCAACCAGCATGGGAATGATGGGTAGTACACGAATTCGTCTAAACTTCGTTCTTTCGGCTCCGTTTGGCTCCGCGTCGCCTGCATCCGCTTTGTCGCAAAACAAATTTCAGCAAAAGTCAGAAGTTCCAATTCACTACTTTAACCATTTTAGGCTCACCAATTCGAATCTGGCCACGAAGTTCACAACGGTCTATTCTTTTATCCGCCCCGCTACGGTGGTCTAGTGGTTATGGCGCTCGACTCCTGACCCGAAGGTCGCGGGATCGAATCCCGGCCGCGGCGGCTGCATTTTCGCTGGAGGCGAAAATCTTTGAGGCCCGTGTACTTAAATTTAGGTGCACGTTAAAGAACCCCAGGTGGTCGAAATTTCCGGAGCCCTCCACTACGGCGTCTGTCATATACATATCGTGGTTTTGGGACGTTAAAACCCCAGATATTATTATTCTTCTTTTATCCGAAAAGAACGCCAGAACACAGCAATAAACAAAGCCGGAAGTGCGTTCGAAGCCGTAAGCATGAATACTAGGCAAATCCGTGTACTACCCATCATTCCCATGGTGCTCGAACGATCGCACTGCCAATGTTCCCTCTAGGTAATTGTAGGAAAGACTATGGTTGGCACTCCAGTGTCTTTTTTTTTTCTCGGTCACTGACTCTACGCTGTGGTAAGGCAACATAATCGCAGATCATTATGAGTAATAAACTGTATTCCAAGAGAAGGCAAGTGCGCTAGGGGAAGGCAGAAAGAAAGGCTACCAGATGAGATTAAGAAGTTTGCCGGGACAACGTGACCCCAGGAAGCACAGGACCGGGTTGATTTGTAGAAACATGGGAGATGCCTTTGCCCTGCAGTAAGCGCGTAGTCAGGCTTACGATGATGATAATTTCAAGGCGAAAGCCTTAGATGACTCATCCAACGCGAAAATTGACCGTGGGCGGCGGCGGTGTCGGTGGCATCACCACAGGTTATGCAAAAAAAAATCATGCTATGACGTCACCATGACGTCGCAGATCGCAAGAATGGGTCACAGATCTCCCAAATGTGTCACGTCACACAAAGTGACGTCACATGACGTCATCGCGTGACGTTGTCGTTCGGTGAAAGATGGGTCGATCCCGGACGCAGCGCAAAACCAGGTGAAGTGTAAAGCGGAAAGGGGGGGGGGGCGGGAGGGATTATTATATCGAGTCAAAAGAATTCGCCTTCGAGTTGTCTTAGGCGAATGCATGGGAGACCCTGCGAGTTTTTCTTTCTTTTTCATGCTCACCTCAGTCTCTGGCCGACCCAGTGGTGTGACGTCACTGAATGCTCGTGAATGCGGCGAGAAGTCGCCGCCTGAGAGACAAGACAGAGGAAGCGAAAGAAAAACAGAGAGGAATGGGCGGACTTCCTGGACAATTTGGAAAGGTGTACTCGCCGCCTCGCAAAGCAATATTTGGCCGACAGAGCAGCGCGCACTTACCGGAACCCCCGTCGGCGTGTTTGTTCGGGATTCTGAAGTGGTGTTGCAGGACCCTCCTTCCCGAAGAGAGCTCCGCTTCTTGCCGCCTCGGTCAACTGGAGAAATTGGCCGACGGCGCGCATTGTCTGAAGCGAAGAGCTCGAGTTACAACTTTGGTTCCACCGTGTGATCACTTTACAAAGTGAATCTATATATGGTTCGCGGCATTTTTCTTTATCCCGCTTCTCGTACTGCGCCCTGCTTCTGTTGTAGTCTCTTGCTGATAGGTGGTTTCGGGCTGTTCGAATCTTCAAAGAACCAATCTACTTTTTGTAGAAGCACGCCTGTTTGGCCGAACCAAACGATTTTGGCAACACCTATCTATCTATCTATCTATCTATCTATCTATCTATCTATCTATCTATCTATCTATCTATCTATCTATCTATCTATCTATCTATCTATCTATCTATCTATCTATCTATCTATCTATCTATCTATCTATCTATCTATCTATCTATCTATCTATCTATCTATCTATCTATCTATCTATCTATCTATCTATCTATCTATCTATCTATCTATCTATCTATCTATCTATCTATCTATCTATCTATCTATCTATCTATCTATCTATCTATCTATCTATCTATCTATCTATCTATCTATCTATCTATCTATCTATCTATCTATCTATCTATCTATCTATCTATCTATCTATCTATCTATCTATCTATCTATCTATCTATCTATCTATCTATCTATCTATCTATCTATCTATCTAGTGCTTCTGGTTAACCTTCACGTCTTTCCTTGCTTCCCTCTTTATCCGCTCCTGTTGTTATGACAATGAACAATACATGTGCACTATTATAAACCTTGGACTACACAGTACGATCGCTATACTACGAACACTGGCAAGTAATTTCCGCGCCAAGATTATTAACGCGAACGCCTTATATGTCTCACGCAGAGGTGGTCTTGAACTAAATGACGGCGTCAGCAAGAAACGGTAAAAAATAAAATCCCGTGACCTCTCAAGCGATGCTGGAGGCGTGCGAGCTGCACGTTCACTTTGCGTTTGCGGCGTTTGCTTAACTAAGCAGATAAGTATAGTGGCGTTTATCTGACGCGGTCTGCTGGCCACTGTTCGAGTCGTCTTAGCGATAGTGAAAGAGAGCCTCGGAATTTTTAAGGGGAAAACCTTAGATGCCTCATCAAACGCGAAAGCTGACCGGCGTCGGCGTCAACACGAGTGTTGCAAAAAATCATCACGTGAGGACGTCACGATATGACGTCATCATAACATAACGTGGCGTTTCACGATGACGCCATCACATGACATCGCCGCTTGGTCAAACATAGAGTTAATATACTGACTCTAGAGGAAAAGCTCCCCATAGGGCCCACGCATTGAAACCGCATGGGTTCCGCCATGATGGAACAAAATGAACGTTGCCAGACCCTGAGACGCTCGCTATATTTGACGGTAGTAATCAGTTTTAATCTACCAACCTAAGCCAGCTACGCGCTGTTCAGGTATAGTTCAGGGAACATCAGCTGTGTTTTAATGCGTGAAGCCGTGTGTTAGTGTAGCGTTGTCTTGCAGCTGGCCCGACTGATAACAGTTAAAATTTCCACCTGTTTGTGCATGGTTTTTACTAGGCACTCCCTACCAATAATGCATAACGAATAAAGTTTCTCCGTTCGCTGGCACAAAGGCCACTCGACAGATTCGATCGTAGCTCGAAGCAAAGTGCGTAGGCTGTGGTCACGCGATGATTCGACTTGCAATGCATGGCGAGAAACATGTATCCACGTTCTTTTTCAGCTCATTGCTGCCGCACTTCAGCGCAGTGAGCCATAAAGCAGAAAAATGTCGATTGCAGCATGCAGCGGCGAATGTGAGTCAGACGTCACCCGAAAGCTTCAATCAAAACTAAAGTTACACGGCACACGAAGCTTTATCGCCGTTAAAGACTAAAAACAAGAATTTGGTTGCGCCTAGTGTTGGTACATAACTTTCAGTGCTTGTCTCATCTCTTCTTTGCCGTCCGTCGTGGTTTGCACTGAAGTTTTCAGCTTGAAAGAAAAAAGGGCTGTCAAATGAAGTCGAGTGGTACGTGGCGACAGAAAACGCTCACAACGGGACACTACGACAACTACAACATACACGACGTAAACGAATTTCCAGGGGCTTTAACACGACGCCCAAGGCGCAAACCGGCGCAATCGGTCGCGAGCGCAATCTCGAGTGTTGGTGTTTAGGGAGCCTATTGGTGTTGATATGGTGACGCCATCTAGTACACCAGCCTGCAAACGCCCTTTTCCGCGTAGAGTAGATTGCATAAATAGCCGTTGTATTCTTTCGTAAAAGTATTCAAAATAAACACAAAACAATATCCGCGCGTTTTTAATTGTGCAAACGCTTCTTTAGGATTGATATGTGATGGCAAGAATGACAACTTTCCAAGATGTCAGCGTTCTGGTGGTTAGCGGTCTCGCGGCCCAGCTTTTCCTCTAGAATCAGTATATTAACTCTATGTGGTCAAAGGTGGGCCGATCACGGAGGCCGATCACGGGGGCAGTCACATGGTTATGTGAGGCGCAGAAAGCATGTATAGTCTCCGATCCTGAAGGCAGTGCAAAACTACGTTAGCTTCAGAAAGCTTCCAGAGGTAGTGGGGGAGGGGGGGGGGATTAATGCATCGACAGAAAAAAAAAACAAAATCGCTTTTGCCTTCGAGTCGTCTAAGGCGAATGCAGAAGGGACCCTGTGAGCTTTTGCTATGTCCTGACCTGGTTTGGGGCCCTTCAATAACGAGCTGTTTTACCACGCATTAAGGGTTAATTTTGGTTAAACCGGTACCTTCCTAAACTTCATGTTACGGCGACCTTTCTGGACGGCCGGATAGAGCTCTCCCCGCGCGAAGCCGAACGGAGCTTATAACCATTGCGAAACGAGCTTGGAGCGTCCCCTCGCCGACATTCGCGGAGCGTGGACCTCTTAGACGTAGCGGACGATTTTTATATCGCCCTGTTCTCAAAGAACTCCGCCGCCTCTCGCCGTATAGTATCTTGCGCCTTTCGCATAACACTTTTTTTTTCTTTTTTGGTCGCCGTCTCGGCACGGCTTCTTCTTCTTACTCCTTCCCATTTTCCACGTTCTTTGTGAAGAAAGGAAACATCACGGAGGGACCGCTCCTTTGTGCTTTATCTTTTTTCCGGAACGCAAAATGGGCCTCGTGCTTTTTCATCACCGCCGCCGGTGGCGCCGCGCGCATTTTACGGGCGCGCTCGTTCGCTTAGACATCGGGCGAGGTTTATTATATCTCGGGGACACCGGGGTCGATTTATGCGAAAGCGTTCTCGGGCGCAACTGCGGCTCGTATACCATATAGGTGCGCGAGCAGAGCGGGAAGGGAACGAGCCACGGGAAACCGATAAACGGCGTCGGGAGACGAAACAGGCTCGCATCGGGAGGTTACGGCGGCGTTGTCGTCACCGCTGACGTTGACCGACGGCACACGCGCGTACAGAACGGGAAACGTCGTGTTGTACTGCCTGCATACCGTGCTTCTTAAAGAGAACGAGAGGAATAAACAGAGAGAGAGAGAGAGAGAGACTGACATATTGGTCCCTATGCGTTCGCCTAACACGACTCGAAGGCGAAAGCCATCTTATTTTGCTTCTCAGTCAATGTATTGATCCTCCCTCCGGAAAGCTTCCTGCACCTGACGTGTTTTGCGTTGCCTCCGGGATCGGCCCACCTTCGAGCATACGATGATGCAATGATGCGATGACGTCATCATGTGACGTCACATTACGTGACGCCATAGTGAGACGCCATGATGATATCACATTGATGTCACAAATATTAGCGATCTGGAACGTCGTGGTGATGTCACCTTGGTGACGCCATAAAGACGTAATCTCTGATCACATGACTTTTTTTGCATCGTCACGTGATCTGACTTCTTGCATCGCTTTGACGCTGCTGCCGCTGGCGGTTACTTTTCGCGTTTGATGAGGCATCTAAGGCTTCCCCTTAAAAACGTCATTTTGTTACCATGCGCTCGTTTTCTTCGCCCGTTTTATAGGTGGGTGTCATCCTTATTCTAGCTTGACGAGGCTTGAAGCCGACACCCTGGCCCTGTACACCGGCCTGAGCTGGTCCTTAGAATTTTGTGACGTCAGCAGTACTTTCCGTAAGTTTTTCGGACCTTTATCTGCCATTTCTTCTTCAAAAGAAAAAAAAAAGAAAAAAAGAGGTATGCGACACATTTCTCTAGTGATGGTTGCGCTTGCGAAGCAGTTGACCAATCAGAGCTGTGTCGACGCCTGCGCTAAGGAATGGAGCTGAGGGAAATGTTGCCAACATCATCCAACACTTAGCAAACACTAGCCTAGATTAGGCGACATTTAGCCGATAATTATCCAGTGCTCGTGTTGGGAAATTAAATACGCAGGTATTGCACAAAGAGATTCGTACAAATACACGCACATTTAATCTTCGATAGCGTATTTCATCTTCATTATAGTTTTTGAATGATAGAGTTTATGATCGTTCTTCACATTGAGATACGATTTCTCAGCTTTAGCCCGGAAAATAGTATTTATTTTTACGTTGGCTGACAAATGCAGGCCAAGTAGATCCCTTTTTACTTCTTGAATAAATTACTCGCAGTGAACAGCAACAACAAGAACAACACTGCCCTTTCATTATGGTAGCGGTATTTGGAGTAGATAGCCATCTAAGACGGTTACTAAGAAAGGTTGGTGTTTGTTTAGCCTCTGCTACCTAGCACCTATCACATACAGAAAGAAAAGTTCGATGCCTTGACCTTTCTCCCCTGTTTCCCGCTTCCTTTTTGCTTTGCATGCATACGAATTTGTGTATAAGTGTGCACGTACGTGCAACGGTTATTCGTCGTTAGCGCATGCTATGTATGTATGTATGTATGTATGTATGTATGTATGTATGTATGTATGTATGTATGTATGTATGTATGTATGTATGTATGTATGTATGTATGTATGTATGTATGCATGTATGTATGTATGTATGTATGTATGTATGTATGTATGTATGTATGTATGTATGTATGTATGTATGTATGTATGTATGTATGTATGTATGTATGTATGTATTTTGTAGAATATATGATTGGGAGACGGGAATCGGGTCACATCTTCAGATCAACTTGAAAATGGGCTAGTCAATGTGGAAATTTAAATCTGGAGAGAAGTAATCTGTTGGGCTAGTTCGTACACGCGTAATGTAGTTACCAGCAAGATTACCGCTAAAAATTAGGACACGGCCCTCAAAACAAAACGACAGTCGAGAAATGCGCTCACTTCCACGTGTCGTTTCTACTTGTGCGCGAGTGTTGTACTACGCGCCTTTGTATATATTTGTGTTTGTTTTCTACATTGCGACGACAAATACTATGCAAGTGAAAAGGAGTAGCCGGCACCACGCGTTGGCAGCAACCTCTCTTTATATACATTTAATTAAAGAAAAGGAATAGCTAGGCGCGAAATTTCTTTGTTCCGGTCTGGTTCCGGTTGGGTCTTTCTAATAGTCGTTTTACACTTGCATACACCGACTACCAATTTGGCAGTGAAGACCTGCCCTACGGCGTTTCATCACCGGATCGTGCTTGTAGTAAATATCGAAGTCTTCGTGGTCGAAGAGCATTCATGGGCGGCAAGAGTGTTGCGTCGAAGCAGGTAAATGCACTGGCGAAGAGAATGGAGTAGCGAGTCGTTGTTAAATTTTAGATAAACAGCTCTCGTGTTCGACCATTGGAACTGCGCCAAGCCGGAGCGCAAAGAAGGTCGGGGAAAAAAAGAAGGCTTAATTAAGTTATAACTGGCTGGAATCGGCGTACCACTTTGCATCCTTCTTATCTCGCTCTCTGTGTTCGTGGAAAAAAAAAAAGAAAGAAAGAAAAGAGACTAACCCAGCAGTCAAACATACTTGATTTCGATCGAGCCAAGTTCGCAAGCATGTGGCGACATGCCAGATGGAACAGGTGTATACTGAATATGCGCATGCGCGTGTTGGCGGTGACAGGGTCTATGGTTATGGCGATGATTATGATAACGATTAGGATGATGATGAACATGCCGACGAAGCCTTGTGGCCCAGAAAGCGTGTTGACGACACTGATAATCACGTTTACTTGCGGCCATGGTCAATAATTCCTGGAGTTTTACGTGCCAAAAATTACTATATGATTATGGGGCACGTCGTTTAGTGGCGGACTCCGGAAATTTCGACCACCTGGGGTTCCTTAGCGCCCACCTCAAGTGAAGTACAAGGGCTTTTGGCATCTTCGCCTCCATCGAAAATGCGACCGCCAGGGTCGGGGTCGAACCCGCGACCTTTGGGTCAGCAGATGAGCACCACCACTGTACCACCGCGGCGGCCAAGGGCAATGGCCAAGGGAAGGTACAACCACCCGTTGCGATTGCAGGTTAAGATTTTCATGCTAATGTCGCCTGGAGGAAACGCCTAAACCGACCGACCGACCATCTGTCAAAGTACAGAAATGACTTGTGAAGGGCTCAGAGCCGAGACTAGCCCGTAGAGGCGTGCGGCATGACTGCATGAAAAAAAAAAATCACTAGCTGTAGACTGAGTGAAACGCTGGAAAACACAGAACAGTGAACTTAGATCATGCGCAGCGAATGCGAATGGCAGCAGGTTAAACAAAAACTTGAAAGTTGGGTTTTAGGTGCGAAAACTACGACATAATCAGGAGTCACGCCTTAGTGAGGGGACTTTGAATTCATTTTCACCAAATGGATTTTTTAACGTGTGCATGAGTACGCAGATGTTTCTGCATTTCTGCCCCATCAAAATGAGGCCGCCCTGATCGGCAATCGAACCCGTTACCAAGTGCCTAACAGCGGTACGCCATAGCCGCTAAGCCAAGATGAAGCGGTATAGGATAGCGATGATTGTTAAGCCAAGGCTGAGCGGGCGTGAACACTTGAGCGCTGTTCAGAAAAAGAAACGCGTGTGAGGAAATGGACTTTTGCTATGAACAGTTTTTAAACCTTAAGCACATTAAGAGCACTAGAATGGCTCACGTGAATAAGTAAGTCATTAATATCGGATGCTCAGCGCTCTCATTTGCGCCTCGAAGATTGCGTCACTTAACTCGGACTGGTGTGCGAATACAAGGCTCTCGGGTTTTGATGAATCGAAAGGCCAGCCGTTGGTGCGAGCATCGTTGGGCCGGCAGCCGGTCTCAGGCCAGGGCAGCCAGCGAAACGACCGCGTTGTTCGATATGACGTGGCCGCATTTAGGCTTCGATTGTCCTCGGAATATTTTTACCCGCGGTGACACGGGGGGCAGCTTGGACGCAAGCGCACAAACCGCCTACCCACGCACTGCGACTCTTTGCAGCAGAGAAGCCCCTGGCCTACGATCTCTCTTTCGCTGCCTTCACTTTGTTTTTTCTATATGAGGAAAGAAGCCCCACCGTCGCTTCTGACGGAAAGGTCTCAGAGAAGACGAGCCACTGGTAAAGCTAAGGAAATATTAACAATCCAGCCAACCGGACAAAAAGAGAGGGCGTTTGGTGGAGTGAGACAGTTGGAAGCCATACCTACTTGCGGTTGTGATGTTAAAGGTCGCGGCGTACCGCCGAGGTGATTCCGAGATGGATAGAAAGACGGAGGAAAAAATAATGACTAAAATAAGCGCTGACGTACATTCTGGTCGTGCCTACTGAAGGGTTGCGAGTATGCAAGTATATATAACCAGTCTCGTAGCCCGTAGCTTTCTTTTCTTTAGAAATAAAGCAGGAAGCATCTCATTCACAGCTTTCCGAAAGTCCCACAAAGTGACATTAATAGGTGGAGCGACTTAGGAGGCCTATCACTGTGATGAATCTTTTCTTCTGTTTTGTTTAATGTTTTGTGCGCCCGCACATACTTTTCTTGCGGTGTTAGATAGATAGATAGATAGATAGATAGATAGATAGATAGATAGATAGATAGATAGATAGATAGATAGATAGATAGATAGATAGATAGATAGATAGATAGATAGATAGATAGATAGATAGATAGATAGATAGATAGATAGATAGATAGATAGATAGATAGATAGATAGATAGATAGATAGATAGGTAGATAGATAGATTAGAATCTTGCTCGTAGGGTAGATTAATTCTGGGCCCCATTGGCTCGCGCAACTTCCACCGACGCTGCTCCTGCAACTCATAGTTGGTCAGGCTTGTAAAATATACACTGGGAGGCACACATACATTAAGCGACAGCTATAGCGGCTACGTGGTGGCTACGCAGGTTGTGGTATAGGTTGTGCAATACGGAGTGGTAGACCATGAAGAAGAGTGCTTCCTTCCTTGATAGAATTTTCATGCGGCGCGAATGAAGACGTATTGTTTGAAAGCTTGTAACCACGCCTGCTGCGATGCCTTTCGGCCAATCGGAGAAACGTCCGAATGAAGAATGTAGGAAGGCATTTACATTATTTGCCTTCGCGAGTAACCGTATGTTAGGTGAGCAATACTTCTCCTCATTTCTTCTCTTTCGTCCAATAAGAAGGAAAGAAAAATCGAGATGGAAAATTTACAATGCATGCCTATTTATTATCTGAAGAACTAGTCTTTTTTATTAAATGTGTTTAAGGAGAGGTTGGTGCCTATACATGGCTTCGGCTACTCTTCTTACTTATTAATTAGCGCCACGAACTTATAAATAAAAGTAGAGTATTGCAAAACTCATCCACGGCAACGTCCTTTTAAAAGGAATGTTCTAACGTCATGCATAATGTCCACGTGTCGACAACAATGTTCACACACAAGACACACAAGAATCGTTCGCACTTTGCCGAAGAGTTCATCTCACAGCCCTTTGTACATGTGCTGTAAAATTCGACGCTGCATGCTTGAAAGTACACGCAATCTTGCCTTCGATTCGTAACTGAACAGCATAAGTTATTCCTAATGTTAAGGAGACTGGCATGTCGGTAATCTTTTAACTTCGCTAATGCACTTAATGTGACGGCAATTTAAATATAATATTCGGGGTTTTATGTGCCGAAACCACGATATGATTATGGGGCACGCCGTAGTGGCGGGCTCCCAAAATTTCGACCATCTGGTGTTCTTTAACGAGCACTGACATGACAGTACAGGGCCTCCAACACTCCGCCTCCATGGAAAATGCGACCTCCGCAGCCCGGATCAAACCCGCGACCTTCGTGTCAGTGGCCGAGCACCTTAAGCACTGTACAGCTTAGGTGGACGAGGGCGTTTACTGCACAGGTGCTTAATTGTTTCGCAATACGTGTTTCTAATTAAAGAAGACTTTCTTTAACAAACGAACTTTTTCGACATAATGGCGACGATGGGTAGTCGTATATTGAAGACAGAAACAAAGCAAAAGATTAAACTTAGCACTTGCCACGACATGACTTAATCCACTTGAAAGTTTCCCTCTGATGCTTTATTTCTCCAATGCGACGCTTTTCATGTCTCCATAAATTTATATTGACGTTAAAGAACCCCAGGTGGTTGAAAATTCCGGAGCCCTCCCCTACGGCGCCCCTCATAATCATATCGTGGTTTTGGGTCGAAAAACCCCCAAAATTATTATTATTATTTACAAATTTATATTGTCAGCTTTTAGCTCGGTCCGCGACTACCGACATTCACGTTTATGAGCGACTTATGTTACCATTTCAGTAGATGTGAAAGTTGGACAATTTGGTGATTATTCATGTTGAAATTGCAGCGCAAACGAAAGGCACAGACACCAGCGAAGAATTCGCCTTCTTGAATACCGCTTGACGATTTATTATCCGTTTCCGTCTTTTTAGCTTTTGTAAGTTTATTGACTCGCTCTGTACGTGACCAATGTGGATAGCTGGGGCTTACCTCTTCCGCCTATTCGCAAAGTAAACGTTTGCGTGTTCAGCGCTTGTTTGTCAACTTCGCTGTGCCTGTGTCTTTTGTTCGCGCTGCTATTTCAACACAAATAACCTTACCATGGTTGTGGTTGGTAGTCGCGGTTGATGATTTCAACCGCGACTACCAACCACAACCATGGTAAGGTAACCACAAGTGTGATTTAATTTCAAAGTTTCAGTGCATTGCCTTTTGTAATGGGCACGGGTTCGAATCCCGGCCACGGCGGCCACATTTCGATATTTGTGAACTGCAAAGAACAGCCGTGTGCTTAGTTTTAAGATGACGTTGCGAGTTATGCAATTAATGATTAATTAGCAATTATTAATTATTATTTTGCCTCTTGAAACGTCTTCTGGCATTAAGAAAAAATATGAATGAAGAGAAATGAAACTTAACGAGTCTCGATTTGTTACGGGGATTAGGAGTTCACCACCAAAAGTTAAATTTTCACGCTTCAGTAAGTTGAAACACAAATGTTTTCAATTGGTTCTAACTTCTCGCTCTACCTCTTAGCGTTGCAGAACATGCACGGTTGACAGAAAAGAGCAGACCTTAAATAAACAAATTTTGGATACTCTCTTTGGTGCGTCATCAGATGTGACTGTTCAGCAACTTCATGAAACCGAGGGTGCAAAATATGGCTCAGATAATCTTCTTGCTTAGGAAACGAGGGGTGTTCTAAAAAGAGACGCTATGAATGACGTCAGGACGCAAAAAAATAACGAACGCTCAGTTCGGCGTGTCTTTCGTATAGCAAGTGTTCGCTTGGTCGTCGATAAAATGCTGCCTTTACCTCCCGTTTGCGGAAGATTTCCGAGTGATTGAGGCAGGCGTCCTCCTTTCGGCAAAGCGCTCTTCTCCGCAGATGATAACGTTCTGCAGTGAAGCACAACTTACAGCAACTGACTTTGTTGCGAAAAAAAAAAAAAAAGAAAGAAGCGTGCCTGTAGACAGGAAGGATGGATCTGGTGTAAACGATTCGCTTGACATGCAACCAAAATCCTTTCAGAATTGGAAAGGGGGGGGGGGGGCATTTTTTTTAGCCTCGCACAAAATATCTCGAAAAGCATCATGCATAAAGCGAGCTCATGCGCTGCGCCGAAAGTAGTTATCATTTTGATCCGAGAGCGGTGCTGAGGTCACCCGAGCAAGTCCGAAACGCACAGCCGATGAAGTTTCGCTATGCACGCATCTTTCGGGCGCCCGAAGGAGATTGAAAAAGGAGCAAAGTTAAACGTACAGCGCGCTGCAAATAAATGCCAATCCGGACGAAAAGTGCCACCTCACCGGCCTGCGGAAGCGCTCGAAGCAAATAGAGGATCAGGAAAATTACTGTATTACTTCTTTTAGGCAGGGGCGTTAGGACCGGCTGCTAAGCAAGCTATACACAGTCAGCCGTGCAGAGGGGCACCGGCATCGAAACGCGCCGCGCTGGTTGGTTGGATACCTTGTTGACGTCATCGTGGGTTGTCATAGCGACCGCCTGGGGTCTCCCGCTGCGGAGTCTCAGCCAGCGGCGACTGCGCGAACTTTTTTTTTTTCGCCTCGTTGTAGTACTTTTCCCTTGCATTTCGCGTGCTCTTGTTTTTGAAGTACTTGTGCACTCACGACTTATTTTCTTCTGTTCTTTGTGCTCGCTGGCTTTGCGTTGCTGACCTTCGCTTTCTCATGGCGAGTGTTACTTTCTTGGGCGGCGTTGGGGGAAAGCGCCCCTTCCTTCGGGAGCTGAGCCGAGCCGCTTGCTCTAACCCGGTCAGTCGGTTCGTTTGTTGGCTGGCTCAACTCCTTGGCCGATCATCGTCGCTTGCCAAGCGCGTTGTATTTCCTCGCGCTTTTTCCCTGCATTTCCCTGCGTTCACGCGCTCTTTCGTTCATCTCCCTCCGTCTATCTCTTTCCTCCTCCGGGGCGAAATGTGCTCGAGGAGTGCGCCTACCGAGCTTCGTTTCCCTAGGTGATTTCCGTTTTTTTTTACTTTGCCGTACATCACTTCCTTATTCCCACTTTTTTCTCCAGGCGCCTTTCTTCTGGATTCGTCATCCCGTCTTGACGTTTACCACACGGATGCTGCCACCGCCTCGCTCTCTCGCGTCTTTGCGTTTATCCTAGCGTTTGTCATATCTTACCACATGAACACTGCATTGGCTCAACAGTTAGCTGAGAGTTGCGAACCGTCGGAACGACGGCCTTTGTAAATCTAATCCGCCGCGTTAGTAGCGGGTATAAATCCTTAGCAAAGATGATCGAATTCCCGCAGGGGTCGAGTATGAAAAAATCCTCAGGACTGGCGTCGTGTTGGAATCTAAACAACGCGGAGATCGTTTGAATTAGCATTGCGAGTGGATGACGCGCGCAGACCCTCGCCGCATGTAGCTGTTAGCTCTCTGTGTCACGAAAGCGATGGTTACGTACGATTTCTGAAGCGAAAGAACTTGGATATGAGAGAGGTGTGAGCAGAAACGCATGCGACAGATGTGTGAAAACATTTAAGGCTTACACTCCTTTAACTGCCTACTTAGAAAGGCAGTGGTCGTGAGTTAAAGGAAGGGGAAGAGCAAACGTTTCCTGTAAACGCTAGTCTACTTAGGTGCAGGAAGTCAGATTTATGTCTGAAGAACGACGTCTCGAACAGCAATGTCAACAGATAATCAATCAATCAATCAATCAATCAATCAATCAATCAATCAATCAATCAATCAATCAATCAATCAATCAATCAATCAATCAATCAATCAATCAATCAATCAATCAATCAATCAATCAATCAATCAATCAGTTATATTCTCAACAAAGAAAACAGTGTGCAGGACCGAAATGTTCTCGTCTAAGATTTGAAACACGATCAACCTTATCAATAAACAAATGAACGAGACCAACGCGTAAGAAATAGTTCCCGCGACACATCATTTTCTTTCGCGAACCTGCTTTTGTTGTGACCTGCATCTACGGCTTAAATGACCAAGCTACCGCACCGATTTCATCGTTAGGTGGTGCTTCATGAGCGCGTTACGTTATATTCGTAACCTTATTTCGGGTATGTTTGCATCTGCAGGCAAATATAGACCCCGTGCACTCCTTTTAGATCCCCTCGCTCCACTTAATGAACTTCAAAGGTTAACCTTCTACATCATCGTGTTATTCATTTCTCGTATTGCTACACGAAACCTAAAAAACCTCCACCGCTGCAGCCGCACTGTGCTTTCTTCATATACAGCAATCTTTATTTAGAAAAAAAGACGTCTAAAGCATCAAGCACTGCTCTTATAACTTCGTTACAGATGCAATTCAAAACAAAACAGGGGCCCAGGCCTTTCACTTTGCGCGCCCAGGGTCCGAAAGGAAGGCGGAGGCTCATCTGGCTTTCTTTTGTTGTTGATGACCTCAGTGAGCAAAAGGAAAGAAAGAGAGAGAAAAAGAAAGGGTCAATCAATATAAGAGGATGGCTCGGAAGAAGGAAAACGCATTTCGTGAGCGGGCGGTGGTTTAGGAAAAGAAAGAAAAAAAAACAAAGAGGAGGAAAGAACGGACGCCGAGAATAATTTGGAGACGAGAGAGCTGAGGCTCGTCCACACCTGTGCCGTTGCCGAACGTAAGGCCAGGTAAATAAGGACGCTCGTGGAATAAAAAGGAAAGCAAGAGAAGACGGAGGTGGTGGTGCTGCCGAGCACGACGCGGGTGGCGTGCGGCGGAGCCAACAGAGCTAAAGAAGCGGCGGGTAGACGAGCCATTTGCGCCGATTGAATTGCTTTCGCTGATGAGAGCGCGAAGGGCGTGCAGCACAATTCTCTCGGGCGAACACACCAAAGTGCTTTTCCTTTTTTTTCGCCTGTCTAGCAGTCCTCCCCGCTGAGAATCGCACTGATTTCAAGCTTAACGCTCCGACGCCGCCGCCGCTGGGCCCACGTCGTAGCTCTCAGGTGTGGTTGGTCGTTTCGGTGACGATGTTGGGGGTGCTAGCACGTTCGATGGAAATTCGTTTCGCGCGAGCTCCCGTTGTTTTTCGAGGGCCGGGCGCAACCCGAGAGGATTTTCTCCTGGGCGCGACGAGAGTTAGAACCTCGTTCTATAGGTCGTCGAAGAGAGTGCAGCGATAGAGAGAGAGAAAGAGAGTATGAGGACGGGCCCAAACAAGGTTTGAGGAGCAGTGTTTGTATGCGCCAACGCGCGGCCTTCACTTGCGTGCTGAGCGAGCGCTACCATGTCCAACTTTTATTCTCGAATGCATTTGGACCGGTCGGCATGACCTATATACAACCATGAAGACGAGTTAGTTGAAAGCTTCTGTGAGGGCGTGGAATCAGCTTTGAAAAAAAGGTAAACACGTAGTGTACTGTACTGATGGGTGAATTCGATACCAAGTTAGGAAAGAAGCAGGTTGGAGACCAGGCAAGGCGGGTATATGGCATCGATTCTAGAAATAGCAAAGGATATCTCTTAGTAGAATTCGCAGAACGCAGTAATTTACGGATTTACGAAATCACGGGATGATGATTTTTGTGTCTTTGCATCATTCGTGTTGATGCCGATGCCGCGGGACGCCGACGGTCAATTATCGTGTTTGATGAGGCACATAAGGCTTTCGCCTCAATAACGAATTCACAAATCAACCCGCCACGGCGGTCTATTAGTTATGGTACTCGACTGCTGACCCGTAGGTCACGGGATCGAATCCCGGCCGCGGCGGCCACATTTTAGATGGAGGCGAGAATGCTTGAGGTCCGTGTACTTAAATTTTGGTGCACGTTAAATAACCCCAGGTGGTCTAAATTTCTGGAGCCCTCCACTACGGCGTCCCTCATAACCATATCGTGGTCTTGGGGCGTTAAACCCTGCCAATTATTAATTACGAGCTCACAAATCTTCGCCGTAACTAGGACAAGACCACGTGGTGCTTGTGGTACTGTAGGAAAAGCAAAACAGAACAAATGAACAAAGAAATAAAAGCGAAGAGACAGTACAGAACGCGTCGTCCTATGCTTTCCCGTTTATTCCAGATTGTCCGGGTTGCCTTTCGTTGGCTCCCTCCGCTGTGTCTGGCGGGACTGCGGTTGTCAAGCGTCCGCACCTACAGTTCTCGGAATGCTTCCGCGGCTCGCGACGGCAGCAATCAGAGAGCGCGGCCGGCCTGGATTGGATGCTGCCGGCGGTGTTGTTAGTCTGGGCGTTGCCGAGATTTGATTCGAAAACCCCCTCCGGTTCGGCCTTCGCGGAGCAGCTGGCACGAAATGAGACTCGTGAGTACATTCTTCAAGGTCGAGCTGAGCGTTCACGTCGATAATGGGCGTGCGGATGATGCAGCCGCCAAAGCCCTGTTTAAGCACTAGCCGTGGTGGAATGATAACAACAATAGTTATAAAAGAAGAATGTGGATTGTGAGGCAAATTAAAGCTAGTCTAAAGAAACTAGTCTGGTCGCTGCGACGTGAATCACGACGGGTATCATGACGTGGGCAACTAAGAAAACGACGTCGTGAGAACGCCCCCAGAGTGACAGAGTGGTTACGGTGCACGTCTGCTGACCAGAATGTCGCGGGTTCGAACCCAGCCGCGCCAGTCACATTTAGATGGAGGCAAAATGATAAAGGCCCGTCTGCTTAAGTGCACTTTAAAGAACACCAGGTGAACGAAATTTCCGGAGCCCTCCACTATGGCGTGCTTCATAATCATACGGTGGTTTTGGCACATAAAACCCCAGATTATTCTGGGCCTTCTTCTTCTTATTACAACAACAACAACAACAACTGCTACTACTACTACTACTACTACTACTACTACTACGTCGCGACGACGGCTGCCAGTGTCGCTATAACGGTACGATGAAGACATGAATGGGCTCGCACCCTGCATGCCCAAGATCGGTTTTTGATGGAAGGAAGTCATGTCTTGATGTCGACCCTAGCTTGCAGTAGAAAGCTACAACTTCAATACGGCGAACAGCGCGGACGAAGACCACACAGATGCACTGTCCTGTATTATCTGTGCCGCGCATTTGTATTATCGTATCACTCGACCTGTCGTAGCCACAGCCCCCCTTTAAGGAACGCAAGCCCACCGGCCGAGCTTAATATCTAAGTTGTAGTTTTAGCTGAAGTTCTCTACCGTGAAGCATCATGGGTGACGTGTGCTTCCGACATGAGTAAACGTGCATATTTTTACCTAATGTAGCAGGTCATACTTAGGGTTTACAGTGCCTCATTTTATCTAATCTGACGTCTCTTAGTTTTCATACGTCCGCAACGGTGGTACAGTGATTACGGTGCTCGGCTGCTGGCCCGAAAGTCGCGGGTTCGGTTCCGGCCACGGCGGTCACATTTCAATAGAGGCGAAATGCTAGAGGCCCATGTACTGTGCAATGTCAGCTCATGTTAAAGAACACCAGATAGTCGAAATTCCCAGAGCCCCCCAGTACGGCATGCGCGGGCTGTTTTGGCACGTAAAAGCCCAGATATTATTATTAGTTTTCATCGCCCCAACAGCGCAAAAAAGGAGTTCAGTAAGATACTGAAAGCTCAGATATGTTAACAGGAACGGACGAACGTGTGGCCGTCGATATCATCACCACCAGGTCAGGATAACGTTGTGGGTTATCGACAAGGGTGCAAGAATGCGCAGCGCCAGTCGGCCAGTGTCTACCGCTGGCTAATGGGCTGTAGGCGCTCTTTCGTTGACAACTCAGGTTGTAATAACGAGATAACGCTGCTGGTGAACGATGGTCTTGCGCTCATGCGTTCTCGTCATCACGTCCGAGTGTCACGTATAAAAGGGACCGAAACATTTTCCTTATTTTATGGAGGTCTAAGTTACTAAGACTAAGAAGAAACAGCCAAGCGGCAAAATAAAAATTTGGGGGATGTTTGGAACTTTTTAAAAATGTGAAGGCGAAAGCCTACTTGGACTTTCTGTTGATCTGCCGTTGAACTTTCTGCTGATGTGCTGAACTTTACTATGAACGTCAACTACTAAAAGAAGGAAAGAAGATGACTCTTAAGGGCTCGTTTTCTTTGTTAGACACAATATTAATGAGAACTAACACACAATAACACCAAGGAAAGTATAGGGTGTGTTATCTGTAGTATTTATAATATAAATGTGAAGAAAGTAAAGTGGACAAAAAGATAACTTGCCGCCGGCAGGAACCGAACCTGCGACCTTCGAATAACGCGCCCGATGCTCTACCACTGAGCTACGGCTGCGGTCTTCCTCCCGTCCACTTTATGGGGTATATATGTGCATTTAAACCTTGGAGTGTTAGTCAGCGCCAATCGCAGCCATGGCGGCGAGTGTGGAACACTCTTTTCTTGCCTTTTCTGGCATCACGTAGCACGTGATCTTTTTACGAGCTGGCAGGTGACCAATAATCCCTCGCATACTACCTGAAGGCATCAAGTCTGCCAGAACGAGACCCTTGCTATGAATGAAGGAAAGAAGATGACTCTTAAGGGCTCGTTTTCTTTGTTAGACACGAAAAGAGCTCAGTGGTAGACCATCGGGCGCGTTATTCGAAGGTCGCAGGTTCGGTTCCTGCCGACGGCAAATTATCTTTTCGTCCACTTTACTTTCTTCACATTTATATTCTAAATACTACATATAACACCCCCTATACTTTCCTTGGCGTTATTGTTTGTTAGTTCTCATTAACTACTAAAAGAGGCATATATATCTTTTTGGCATTTCACAACCGGGAACGTGTAAAAGTGATACAGCGAAATGCAAGAACACCAGCGTGCTATGGCGTGCATCATAATCATATTGTCGTTCTAGCACGTGAAGCTCCTAAAATTATTATTGGGAAGTTTTCTGTGCGTCCCTTATCGCCGTGCTTCTAGGTTTCCTGTCGCTCATACTGAAAAAGAAAAAGATGAAGCCAGTTCCAAGCCACTGAAACCGTCGGACAGGGAAGATGTAAGCGCGCGAGTGTATGTGAGGGTAGACTAAGACAGCTCGGTCTCATTTCGAGAATCATCATCATTTCATTTTATTTATTTCTTTATTCACCCCCCGTTCAAGTGACCTGAACCTGCTATATTACTACTACTACTACTACTACTACTACTACTACTATTACTGCTACCACTACAACAACTAATACTACTATTACTACTACTACTACTTCTACTACTACTACTGCTACTACTACTACTACTACTACTACTACTACTACTACTACTACTACTACTACTGATACCACTATCACTACTACTACTACTACTACTACCACCACCACGACCGCTACAGCTACTACTACTACTACTACTACTACTACTACTACTACTACTACTACTACTATTACTGCTACCTCTACAACAACAACAACAACTACTACTACTACTACTACTACTACTACTACTACTACTACTACTACTACTATTACTACTACTACTACTACTACTACTACTACTACTACTACTACTACTACTACTACTACTACTATTACTGCTACCAATACAACAACAACAACAACAACAACAACAAAACTACTACTACTACTACTACTACTACTACTACTACTACTACTACTACTACTACTACGAACACGACGGCACAGAATAGACTACGACAGTTTCGCTGTAAAAAAAAAAATCACAGCATATCCACGGGGTGAATGATGATGAGTGGGGTGAAGCTCCGGAGGGAATCATCCGTAAAACCGTGAAAACTCTTTTGTGAAATTTGCCATCGCCATCTATTACCATCGCCATCGCCATCTATTGTGCAATTCATAAACTAGAGGTGGCTACATACTACTACTACTACTACTACTACTACTACTACTACTACTACTACTACTACTACTACTACTACTACTACTACTACTACAGAGGAGGGAACGACCCACACCCAAAGGAGCTTCGCCCCTAAAAGAAGATGCATGCAAGGCAGTGTTTTTATCGGAACTCATAGCGTAGAAAAGATCGCCAGTCATAAAGAAAGAACGCCTCAGACCTCTGACACGTACTCCGAGTTTTCTTTTTCTTTCGTTCTTTTTTGTTTCACTAGAAAAGAGGCGAATGGGCTAACAAACAGTGCGCGCCGCGACTGATGCTGCATGGAACTGCAATCGGTTCTTTGTTTCCGGCGGATGTTAGCTCGCCTTCCTTAGCTGCGCAGTCCTTAGAGCCGTTGGCGTGCGAGCATTTATTTGTACTGCGCCGGGGGGCTCGAATGTGCGCCCGCTCTTTTGAGCTTACGGTTTGACACGGATGGGCGACCGCTGGTCGGCGGCTTGGGTTGTTCGAAAGGCTGCTATTTATTCTCGCTCGATAAATTCGACACATAGCAGCACTTATCTGCCGCAGAAACACGAAGCCTGCGCGTCCGAAGTCTCAACGTCACTCAAGAAGTGAAAAGAAGAGAGCGTGCAGTCTGAATCACGCTTGTCTAGAGCGGTCGAGCGTGTGGCTGTAGACGCTGGCGCCGCCCGCAGCTGCTACCTCGCGTTAGCTACAAGCTTCCGTCCATGCTATAATTATAGCACAAGGACCTAGCATGCACTATGACCACGTTTAGTATCATTAAGGCGTCGGTGTCTGCATAATTAAAGAAGCAGCGTCCGAAGCGGCCGACTGGCCGCTCTATAGGCAAGTGTGATTCAGGCTGCAAAACGTCCTGACTGAGAAAAACAGATCCTGGACGATGGACAAGAAAGGCGCTAAGCAGCACGGACAACGGTAACAGATCTGAATTTGAGGGTAAGCAGCAGCTTGCGATTGATTCTATTCGCCTGGTGCGCCACCGATGGCGGCGCTGCGAACGGCGCTCCGGTGACGCAAAGGCGGGGATTCGGCTTTTGTCGTCTGCTAGGCTGTGGCTAGAACAGCAGAATTTTCGTTATAGTTCGCTCGCGTCGCACGGCGTTCCTCGACTACTAGCTGTATTTGTTTTGTAATGATAGTTCTTTCGATGACAGCTAGCTTTAAAGTAGGTCGACAGATGTTACCATATTTAACTTATCTTCTATATACACAGAGCCATCGCGGTCAGGATCATGCCACCGAGTTTGTAGCGTCACTCACTGGATTGGATGGCGATGAAATAGCTTACGTGAAAGCGCGAACGTCCCGCCAAGCGAGTTAAAGAGAGTCTGCGCCGCTTTGGAAGCGAAGCGCGATCAATTTTACGGCTTATTCGCAAAAAAATTAGCGTTATGTAAACAGACTTGAACGAAAGTTAACACTCCACTCCCAATTGTAGTCACGTACAAAAAAAAAATTTGTCGACAAAATAAAATTTACGACTTCATCGACCAACGGGTTATTGCGGACTATTAGCGTAGATTGAGCGAGTTGCATACACATTAAAACTTACACGTACTATCGGCTCCAAATGAAACGCCAGCAGTGGTGCGCGTGGTACAGTTCGCACCCTTATGATTAGAGATAGATACGCTCTTGCGGTCTGCCACTCGTGAGCCAGATTCATGCTTTCGATTGCGCAGTGCTGCCTAATCGCGTGTGCGTGCATGTCAATGGTGATGACAGGACGGCGCGCATTATAAAGTTTCTAATGCTTGGGGAGCGCGCTCCGCTGTTCGTGTTGCATTTGTCACCGATAATCATCATCATCATCAGCCTGTCTACGCCCACTGCAGGGCAAAGGCCTCTCCCATGTTCCGCCAATCAACCCGGTCCTATGCTTTCTGCTGCCACGTTATACCTACAAACTTCTTAATCTCCTCTACCCACCCAATTTTCTGCCTCCCCCTCACGCGTTTGCCATCTCTTGGAATCCAGTCAGTTACCCTTACTGACCACCGGTTATCCTGCCGACGTGCTAGGTGCCCGGCCCATATCCATTTCTTCTTCTTGATTTCAACTATATATATATATATGATGTCCTTTACCCCCGTTTGTTCCCTGACCCACTCTGCTCTCTTCCGGTCTCTTAAGGTTACACCTATCATTTTCCTTTCCATCGCTCGCTGCGTCGTCCTCAATTTAAGTTGAACCCTCTTTGTAAGTCTCCAGGTTTCTGCTCCGTAGGTAAGTACCGGTAAGATGCAGCTGTTATATACCTTCCTCTTGAGGGATAGTGGTAGATTACCATTCATGATTTGATAATGCTTGCCGAATGAGCCCTATCCCATCCTTATTCTTCTAGTTATTTCACTCTCATGGTTCGGCTCCGCGGTTACTACCTGTCCTAATACCGATAATACGGCTTGGTAAATAAGAAAAATCGGCGAATATGTCCAAGAAGAGGAGAAAGAAAGCTCTTTCCCACCATTCTTTTGGCCCCTTTGTCTGGTTATTGCTATTCTTTACCGCGCTGTAACAAGATTGAATATTTTACGGTGAAAGCTTTGGATCCCTGATCAAACGCGAAAATTCACCGTCGGCGTCCCTAGCCGGCAGCGTCAACACGAGTGATAGAAAAAATCATCCCACGATGACGTCACCTTATGACGTCGTCATGACATCACAGTCCGCCAATATTTGGGACGTCACGTCACATGATGACGTCATCACATGACATCATTGGTTTGCATTGCCTCCGTGATCGGTGGGTCGATCATAAAGGCAATGCAAAACCTGGCGATGTGTAAAAAGCTTGCAATTCCTCCGATCCTGGAGGCAGTGCAAAACCACGTTACGTCCAAAAAGCATTCGGAAGGAGGCGGGGAACATCGACTGAACATTGATGAACAAAAAGAAGATGGATTTCGCCTTAGAGTCATCTTAGGCAAATGCATAAGGGACCCTGCGAGTCTTTTTAGTACAGTGACCGCATCACGCACTATCAGGAGTCGACCGTTGACAGTGATTTACACTATTTTATTGCAAATACATCTTACTACGACTTTTGATGTGAAAGCTTTGTATTTATCTACGTTAGTATGATTACACTAATTCTGTTCAGCGTACTTTCAAACGACCGGGAATGAGTCAGCAAACGTTGATTTATTAACGTATGGGTTAAAATATGCTGCAAAGAAAAAAGAACTCCGCACAACCTACGAAATATTTCACATTACCGTCGTGCATCTCCTTTTGGCACGTGCTCTCAACCTTTTTATTTCTTGTTTAAACTTCAAGTACTTACGACGCGCTTACTCAACAGCTGCTGAAAACTTGGATTTAGTCAAAGGTTGTTGCCTGTAACGACCATTTAATTTATTTGAATGACATCACACGTCGCTTGTCATGCGCTTAAGACTCCGAACAAATGAATTTAACCGAAGGACCAGGCTTGGAAACCGAACACGCGCAACAAGCGGTATGCGTATATTGCGCTTTAACGCAGACACGGTAGCCGAAGCCCGAGCGCTGAAATCGGTGATGAAAAATGGGCCGGAAAGTCATTTTGAGTGCGCCACAGCCATAGGATAGTCGCGAAAAAAATCGCCGCCATGCATGCAGTTGTACGCATTGATGGCTAGCAGACGACACCAGGAGCAGTCGACACTGAACGTGCTCCTGACGAGCAACTTCGCTCGATTTCGCTGGGCATTTTGCTTGAACATTCAGTACAAATTGCTTTATGAACTTTCCCACTAATGTTTCAATATCTCGAGCAGGAGAGACTGGCCGGTAGCGCCAAGCAGCATTCACGTAGCGAACGCGCGGGCGAAGAGCGGCACCCGAGTTCCCTCTCTGACGTCACACGCGAGAGGGCGCCACTCAAAGATCTCGAGGCGAATTGCTTACTAGGGTTCTAAACACGGTTCTAAGGGCTCTTGCCTGTCTAAATAGGCGCATGCCTGTTTAGAGCAGCGCTAGTCCTGTTGTGTGTGTTCCCTCGTTTTCCTAATTTTATCGCGCTGCTTCAAGTTATTCACGGTTTGACGTTATCACTAAACCACTGTCACTAAATTAATTTCCCACTACACTCTTTTGCCTCAGGAATATCCTTGCGCGAAAATGGCAAACGAGCAGTGCTCCGCCCAGATGTTAACGCCATGGCACGTCGTGGCTTCGAGCGTTTTGCTTTCTCTGCTTGACCGCATTGGCCGCCATATTTGTTTCAAATTTTGGCAGCCGTGGCACGTGATGGTGGCCTCTGCCTTAATCCCAGATAAAATATCTTACAAAAGTTTGCGCGTTCTTTTCATTCGATATAGCCAGTGCCACAAGGAGACTCAAAATGGACGGTGAAAGGAAATCGTGGTTGCCCACGATCAGCCGGCAATGAAAGCTTTCCTTTTTTATATGCGTACGAGTGATGTGAAGTGCAATGCAACAGTTGCAAAATGATTCTGAATTACAAAGCATCCTAGCCTCTAGTACTTGACCATAATAGAAACCGAATGTAAAAAATTCGTTTGGTGTTTTCATTCCGCACTAATGCCGGATGATACATAGACAGCGTGAGGCACCACTTGTCTGCGTGCAGCAGCACGTCGACACGTGGTGCGCCGTTAGTTGCTGCAATAGTGGATTTATTTCGTCGTTCTAGATCTACCTTTAGTAGACGCAACATTTGTGTTACGGTGAACTTAATTTAAAGCGCACGCGTACTTTCAAGCGCATGCGACTGGCTGTGTTAATGCCGTCACTTTCGCATCGCCGTTATCGCCTCAGGAACGTCTGTAGCCACGATAGTGCTTCGGCACATTCATTGATCATTTCCTTCTTTCCTTGACTACTCTCTCTCTCATCTTTCTGTAGCCTTTCCGATTCCCCAGCATAGGGCAGGCAAACACGTGTGTGGTTCACCTCCCTCCTTCTCGTATTTCCTCCCATCCCCATCCATTTCCCCTGTGCTGGGTAGCATACAGGTTAAGCTAAACTGGTTAACATCCCTGCCTTTCCGCTCTCTCCTGTTTTCCTTCTTTCCTTCCGGAGGACATTGGTATCTATCTATCTATCTATCTATCTATCTATCTATCTATCTATCTATCTATCTATCTATCTATCTATCTATCTATCTATCTATCTATCTATCTATCTATCTATCTATCTATCTATCTATCTATCTATCTATCTATCTATCTATCTATCTATCTATCTATCTATCTATCTATCTATCTATCTATCTATCTATCTATCTATCTATCTATCTATCTATCTATCTATCTATCTATCTATCTATCTATCTATCTATCTATCTATCTATCTATTTTGTTGCTGCCGTACCACTTGTTGGAGCAGGCGGAATGCCTTTCTCATTCTTTTTTTCTGTGTTGCAAATCACAGACTGCTAGTGCCCATCCTGTCAGTGCTCTCGGCAGCTACGTGACGTTCATGAAAATAACGCTGACAGGTCTAGTGCTCGGCCGCAAGCTTCCCACAGGTTTAGCCAATCGACGCCCACTGAAAGCGGTGCACTGAAAATAATCGATCGAGATACGAACGGTTCGGGACGGGTCCGGGAAATTCGTATAGGTGGCGTTTCGTCCTGTTCTTTTTTTTTGCTGGTGGAAGCTTACGTACTTCAAGAGGGCATATGAAATCGACCTAGTTACCTGCGAATTGTGGGAAAAAAAGGAAAATAAAGGTAGCTGTCACCGATGGATCTTCGGGTGAGAGGCGAGCTTTAAGCGTTTTTCGTTGGAGTGATTCAAGTATCGCACTCAGCAGACAAACGGCAACGTATGATAAAACTTAGATGGTCTACCCCTTTTGCTGCCTTACCTAGATGAGAGAACGTGAGTCCTGCATTTGACAGCGAATCACCTGGTGTGCTCTTGAGAAGTACAAAACTGGCCACAGATTGGCCGTAATATGCCCACGCATAATTTTTTTCTCGGCCTGTACTATCAAGGTTTTCCTCGCATCAGTAAAGCAACTTTAGAATAAACGCTTAAGAAACCACTTCTTCCTCCTCTTTACAGTGCGGTCGGGGTTTAAACCAAAGGGAACGTCGACGTTGTAAACGTGTCTTCAGAGGACGACGACCGGCCCAAGTGGACTTCTGTCTCGGCGCTTAGGGTCGCGTGTTCCGAGAACGACGATTTTACTTGAGAAGAAAAAATCGTAGCGCTAAACGACGCGAGGACAGACAGGTACACGGGAATGGCGGTTTAACCGCTGGGTTAAAAACAAAAACAAAAAGAAAACACGTGTGGACTCAGAGACCACCGACTCGTCGCACCGCATGTCAGAGAAGGCGGCACCGGTACGAGACCACCACGCTGTCGTCGCCGGGCCTTCTTTGTTCGAGCCGCGAGATAGAGAGCACCAGCAGCTGTTCTTGGCGCGGTGTACGATCGCCTCCGGTGTGGCGCTGTGGTCGAGCAGCGCCAGAGCGCGCTGTCGGCGTGGCGCGTCGCTGCGCGGAGGAGGGAGGGGGGAGGAGAGCGCATGCGCCGGCGTCGTCGCGCAGCAGTCGCCAGTAGCGGCGGCAAGATGGAGGCCCGGTGCCCCTGCTGCAGCGGCAGCGGCAGCGGCGGAGGCGCATCGCTGCTGCCCTGAAGAGGCGCCGGCGGCGGCATGGCGTCGGTGGCGGCCTGGCTGCCGTTCGCCCGCGCGGCCGCCATCGGCTGGGTGCCCATCGCCAACAACCCGCTGCCGGCGCCGCCGGTGACGCGCGAGCGGCGGCGGCGCGAGGACGAGAAGTTCACCATCAACGTGAGCGGGCGCCGATTCGAGACGTGGCGCAACACGGTGGAGAAGTTTCCCGACACGCTGCTCGGCTCCAACGAGCGCGAGTTTTTCTTCGACGAGGAGGCGCGCGAGTACTTCTTCGACCGGGACCCGGACATATTCCGGCACATACTCAACTACTACCGCACCGGGAAGCTGCACTACCCGAAGCACGAGTGCCTGATGGCCTACGACGAAGAGCTGGCCTTCTTCGGGATCGTGCCGGACGTGATCGGCGACTGCTGCTACGAGGACTACAGGGACAGAAAGCGAGAGAACGCGGAGCGGATGCTGGACGACAAGCTGTCCGAAGGGAACGAGAACGCGCAACTGGCGCACTCCACCATCAGGCAACGCATGTGGCGTGCCTTCGAGAACCCGCACACGGGCACGGCGGCCCTGGTGTTTTACTACGTCACGGGCTTCTTCATCGCCGTCTCGGTGATGGCGAACGTTGTGGAGACGATTCCCTGCGTACACGACTCTCGAGCCGGCGAGAGCCGCTCGTGCGGCGAGAGCTACAAGGTGGCCTTCTTCTGCCTAGACACGGCCTGCGTGATGATCTTCACCGCCGAGTACCTGCTGCGGCTGTACGCAGCCCCTAACCGTTGCAAATTCATGCGCTCCGTAATGAGCATCATTGACGTGGTGGCTATCATGCCCTACTACATCGGTCTCGGCATCAAGGACAACGACGACGTGTCCGGCGCGTTCGTCACCCTGCGGGTGTTCCGCGTGTTCCGCATCTTCAAGTTCTCGCGACACTCGCAGGGCCTGCGCATCTTGGGCTACACGCTCAAGAGCTGCGCCTCTGAGCTGGGCTTCCTCGTCTTCTCGCTAGCCATGGCCATCATCATCTTCGCGACGGTCATGTTCTACGCCGAGAAGAACGTCAAGAGCACCACCTTCACCAGTATACCGGCCGCCTTCTGGTACACCATCGTCACCATGACCACCCTAGGGTAAGCACTCCCCTTTTTAAAATCTAACCGTACGCCGCATTGTTCCCCCCGACGGAGACTGGTGATGTTTCTCCCTACGCAAATATGCCATGCGGGCGGCACGCTCTGCAGGAGCAGTGTTTGATGCAGGACCAGTGTGATGCTCCCCCTGCCGGGAATTAAGGATGCTTCTCCCTACGCATTTGTGCTATGCGGGCGGCACGCTCTGCAGGAGCAACGTTCGATGACTTCTTGCAACTCTGATTGACGCGAATTATTCCTCTGCTAATTTGCACGACTCAAGTATCCCACAGAGCTAATTGCTAGCGAAACGTCTAGTCCTCGTTTAGCTTCGTGTTATGGTTCACCCTGCCCGTATGTTTTGAATAATACATGCGGAGTATTCCATTGCAAGTGCGAGGTCTGCTTCGTCTGAAATATATGTTTTCAACAATTCCTGAAATAACCAGTAGTTGCATCGCTTAGTTAATTATTACACTTTGTTTTCCAACGGTACCCGCGTGTTGAATAAACTCGAACTCAGAAACAGACCTCCTTCAGCGTCAAATTGTAAGAAAGCTATTATTCGAGGCATTGTTTTCTGCAAAAGACACTCACCTCTCTGAACGAACTGCACAGCGCCAACTCTTCAAGGTCAACTCATGCCGGCCGTTTCGCCGCAAAGCTCGTTAGGCCTTTCGTCGTTGGCATTCAAAACCACAACCGGCGACGATCACTCAGTGTTAGTGAAGCTACCGAAACTGTTACGGCTGGTGTGCTGTGCAAATTGTAATTCCACTACACAAATTTTGTACGTCTTAAAAAGGGGCTACCTTGATACTTGAATTATAGGTGCGTTAACGTAGCTGAATACTCTTTAAGCTTTTGTATCGCTTTTCGAAACTGCTGTGAAGTTGCAGCTATCGATATGCTTTGTGTCATAGTGCTGTTTTCAAATTTATTTTCATTGGTCTTAAAAATTGCCCTTGAGCGAACCGAGTTATTTTCTAGAAAAACTGAACGATTAAAGTAAATCACACAGAATACTCATTTTTCTGGAGGTAAAAAAAAAAAAGAAGCGTTGCTCTCATGAATGCAGTGTTCTAGTGGGGATCATGCAGTAACCTGGGAAGCAGCTTTACAGTTTAGATTCACCATGCACTCGTCCATGTTTTATGTTATGTGAATATGTGCAGAGTTTACTTATAGAATTGTTATAACATGACTATATGGTTTCATAAAACTCAGGTGACTCGTTGCCGTAATTTTACTTACTTTTTCTTGCTTGCCTAACGACGCGTGTGCTCTTTTTATCAGCACTTTCTGTTTTTCGTGTGACTGACGATCCATTGTACATGTAACTACAGGAAACATCATTTTTGTATTTCCTGATAATACGCATTTTCACTTAGCACTTGGAAACGGCGTTCATTCCAATACTTGAATTATGAAAAATTTGCTTTTCATGATCCTTCTTGTTCGTCGGAAAGTTACACAAAAGATGGACAAATAATGTCTGTATTCTGGTTGAGCGGCAGTGAAAAAAAAATATTAACGTCACACCGAGCATCGATTAGTGCCGTCTCAGGGAATACCGATGAATGGGAGTGGGAAGATAGAATGACCACATTTCACGAAATTACAGTACACCATAGATTGCAGAGGCGTACATTCCCACCGCCTCACCCGAAATTAAGCAAGAAACAGTCTGTCGAATGGCGGCAGTTACAAACCCGATCCTACCCGAGTCCAGCTATCATGCATGTAATACACCCAGACTTATACACGACAGACAAGTGTAGGCATTGTGACTGTAGAGCCACCTTAGAGCACATACTATGGGGATGTCCAGACATAATAAACAATAGCTGTGATGCAGCCTTAAACAGCGACAGCCTCCGCGCGCGCTGGGAGTCTGCGTTGCTCAGCTCGGACCTGGAGCAACAACTCTGGGCCGTCCAGCGAGCCGAGGAAGCCGCCAAGGGCCAGCAACCCTTGGCCGAAGCCTAGGCGGGATCCAGGCCCATCCCACCAATTCGCAGGGCAATCAATAAAGTTAATTCATCATCATCATCATGTACTACATGCTGCAGAGAGAGAGAGAGAGAGAGAGAGAGAGAGAGAGAGAGAGAGAGAGAGAGAGAGAGAGAGAGAGAGTGAACTTCAAAGGACAGGAAGGGAGAATAATCAGGTCACACCAGGTTTGCTACCCTACACAAGGGGAAGGGAAAGAGGAGGAAAAGAATACAGAAAGAAAGAAGAAAAGAGAGCACATACGCTCGCACGCATAGCAGCATTAACCGAGCATACCCAGGTTTCAAACTGCGAACTGTTAGAGAGTACGTTGACCTCTTGTTTGTAGCGTGTACATGTTTGACAATTATCATTATATTACTCACGGTAATATATTCAGTGACCTCGAGGCTGGTGCATTCGACCATAGAAAGTTTGTGACACCGCTACTGGGACGTTACTTTCCAAGAACCTCATGTGCTCCTTTTACAAATCATTTTTTCACCTTTTTTTACAGAATATACGGCAGTTATAGAAGTTGTTGAGCAATTTGCGTTAAATTAGGGTAGAAAACATGTGAAATTACAGGGTAGCGTGTGGAATGTGTTAGTAGAGTGTGTCTCCTTTACGCTGACCCAGTACATTCTGACACGTAATGTGAACCCGCTTATGTGCGGACTTGCATGAAATCACATAAAATTCCTTTCGATGGGCTGCCAGTACTCATATTATTTCATGAATTCCGCGGTTACAGAAAGGCTAAAAAAAATCCGAGCGTAGCCTTGCGGAGCCTCACTTGAAGAACGAAGCACATTGAAGGCCAAATGAGTTTTTCTGATGCAAACGTCAATGGAGAAGTTGACTAAAGTTGTGCAATGACACACTTGTAGCATAACCAAAATACCACCACATGATTGATAACTCTTTTACACTCTCTATACAGTTCCTTGCTTGATAGCCTTGGAAGTGCGCTGTGGTTCTTGTATATTGATACCTATGGAGTGGTGGTAGAGAGAGATAACGGAAGAAAAGGCATGAAACTTTACGGCCCACGTTAGATTTGCTACCATACTCGGGGGAAGGAAAGTTTAAGATTGAAAGGAAAGAAGCAATTAAAATTCGTAAGCTCTTGTGCTCTCGGGTAGCACACTTACGAAATAAAGCAGTCCGCCTCGGTGGTACATTGGTTACCGTGCTCGGCTGTTGACCCGAAAGTCGCGGGTTCGATCCCGACCGCGGCGGTCGCATTTCGATGGAGGCGAAATGCTAGAGGCCCGCGTACTGTGCTATGTCGGTGCACGTTAGCGAACGCCCGATGGTGGAAATTTCTGGAGCCCTCCACTACGGCGTGCTTCGTAATCATATTGTGGTTCCGGCACGTGAAACTCCAGATATTAAATTAACGAATCAAGATGACGCTATCTAGCGTCTCACGTAAGGCATATGCGTTATTCAATAAATAGAAACTGGCACTTGTGACACTCGAAGACGGGGGAAGAAGTCATGGTGGGCTGTTCTTTTTTTTCAGTGGCTTGGTTATGAATAACTGAACTGCCGAAACGCGCATGGTAATGTTGTATTCTGCTACTGTATATTTTTGCACTAAAACCCTGACGTATGTGTGGGCGATGTCCCTTGGTGGGTATGTTGAAATTCTTTTTCCTTGCCCTCCCGCGAGATGGTTGGACAAGCCAGCCCAATATGAAATGACCTTCGTTCAAATGCTTGCACCACAGATGCCTAGATTATTAACGCGATAGCGTGAATGAGCTCGTGGCGCAAAAAATGCGTTGTCGGCGTCGGCGGCGTCCGCCGTGAGCGAAATATCTCGAAGGACGCATAGAATGAGAGAGCAGGAATCGAACCCAGGTATTCTGCGTGGCAGTCAATTATTCTGCCACAGAGCTTGAAAACTGAAACGCCATTGCTTGAAACCGTTTCGGAGAAAGACCCTACGCAGTCGACACGTCGGGCAAGCTGTCATGTTAACATAATAATATTGTGTGGCAGATGCGTAGAATCGCATCGGGCGTCACATCATGTGAACTGCTTAACTAGCGGGTATTTGAAAGCCGCCACATCACTTCAAAGGGCTGAACTCAATTCATCATTGCCACGATAATCATAATTCAAAGCATCAAAAGAATGTGTAGATGTGTACGTGCTCGTGTTGCCCTACAGACGCGTAGCGGGTACTTCTCAGCTGTAATTGCAGTATGCACCCTAGGAGAGTTTTACAGCGGCCAATGTCGCGCGCACAGACGTTCCTTCCGTCACGGCACGTTTGAGGTGTGCACCGACGAGCGAACCGTGGCAAGTAGATAATAGGGCGATGCGAACGGGTCCTGATAACGCTATCGCGCTGCACTCTTAAAGGCGACGCTTAAGCGTCCTTCGAGCTTTTGACGGCGTAGCCGTCGAAGCCAGCCGTAAAAACTTTGGTGTCCACAGAAAACCACGGGTGGATATGCGCCACAGGAATTGGGCAAGCCACACCACCAAGTGCAGCAGGTGCGAGAGTTTAAACGAAATCTCTGCTCGGCGAAGTAGAGTGCGTGAAACACGTGAAAGAGAGAGAGATTGAAAGAAAGAGAGATTGAAAGAAAGAGAGAGAGAGAGATAAAGGAAGCGATAGAAAGAAAGATAAAGAGAAAAATAGAGAGAATTAAAGGAAATAGAGACATGAAAAGATAGAAAGACAGAGAAAGACATAGAAAGAGAGAGGAAGATATAGAAATAAGCAGACACGAAAAAGAGATAGAAAGAACAGAGAGCAAAACATCAAGAGAAAGAAAGAGAGAAATAAGAAGAGAGAAAGAGAGAGAGAAAGAAAGGGACGAAAGAGAAATAAAGGTAGATAGAGAGAGAAAGAACGAAATATAAAGAAAGAAATACGTACAAAAACAGATACAAGAAACAGACAGAAAAAAAAGAAAGAGAGGAAAAAAAGAGAGAAACAGGGAAGGCCATGCAGCTCCGCTCTTCCTTCAGGCTTGGAACCACTAGTCCGAAGCTGGCATAATTTTTTTGGAACGGTTGTACGCAACCTGGCGTTGTTTAAACATGTTGTTTAGTGTGATCATTCTAGCGCGGATCCAAGGCGATAAACATTGTTCAAGGTAGTTGTTGAGGCATTTCAAGATTCTAGCTGCTATCGAGATAGGCTTGCTTACGATTCAGGCGAACGAGAAATTGCGTTAATCTGACTCCGTATACATTTCACTTGTTCGCCATTTTAAGGCAACGGGACCTAATACAGGGCATGAAGACAGCCCGTTATTTTACTTCGAACCCGACGCTTTTTGCGTCATCGAGTGGTAGGCTCCACGAGACGCTCATTTTCGATGTGTTTCCTGGCATGGCATTCTCTCTTATCAGCACTCTGTGAGTTATGCAACGACTGTAGCGTTTTCTTGGCCTGAGCTCACACCACGCTGTTTCCACTTTAAGCTCCTAAACTTAGCGTTTAACGTAGCTTAACGTCAAAGAGACAATAGAATTTTTATATTATTTACTAAAATGAACTGGCGCTGCGATCGTTCAGCCAGCATGGGAATAATGGGTAATACATTAATTTGCCTAGTCTTCGTGCTTGCGGCTTCGAAAACACTTTATGGCCTTGTTTATTGTTGTGTTCTGGCTTTTGTTTTGGATAAGAGAACGGCTCCTTGTGAATCTCGTGAGCTGATTTGAATTGGCGAGCCTTTAAAAGGGTCAAGTTAGTCAAGTAGGACTCCTGAACTTTTGCTGAACTTCAACTTGTGACAAAGCGGCTGCAGGCCATATGGTGCCGAAAGAACGAAGCTTAGGCAAGTCCATGTAGCACTACCCATCATTCCCATGCTGGATGAAGCGTCATGCGTTGTAGCTCCCATAGACACTAGCGCCAGATTTTCCTCTAGTGTACTTTTATGGAACTCTATAGCAGAGACGCCACCACGAGCTGCAAAAGAGATGCCAGGAAACAGTCGCCGAAAACTACGTCGCAAAATGAGCTCTTTGAGACTGCTACCTCGTGTGTCACGGCCGGCAGATTACTGAGGCGCCAAAGTACTTGTTGTATATCTCCGTTTGACCATAAATTTTTATCAGGTTATTCTTTATTGTACTTTATCTCTGCTTACATCTCACCACGTGCTCACGCGTTCTAACTTCCTTTTCGTACCTTTTATTGAGTCTGGTGTAAAAGCCTGTCATCACATTTTATTTTTAGGAGCGAAGCTCCTTAGGCCCGCACCCCGCCGTCGCCGTCGAAGCTCCCTTCTCTTAAGCATCGCTTTAGGTTGCAGTGGCCGGTGGTTTAAGAGGAAATGTTTAGGCCTTGAGCGGTTTGGTTCTAGCGCACCAGCGATTTGAGGTTAAAAGAAATAAGCTCTGTGCACAACTGGTCATAATGGTCGTCTTCACTTTCACCACCTTTATCGTGGATTGTGAAATGACAACCATCATTCTAGCGCACTACGGGCGTTTTGTCGCAGGTAGTAGCAGACGCTCTCCCCACCCGGCGCCGGCGCAGAAAGACAGTGAGCGCGCGCGGCGTTCGGCGCGCGTTGCGCAAATACCAAATTTCAAAACGCACATAGCCGTTTGCGTCCTCGGTTGTATTCGTACACCGGTACAAATGCAGATTTTTCTCTCCGTGCGAGTTAGTGTTTCTTTACACAGTTTCTATCAGTCATGGCGCCTAAGCAAATGTTGAAGTGAAAAAGAGTAGCGGTAAGCCCGTGTCCCCAACCTTCGTGAACTGATAGCAAGATCTATCAGTTCCCGATGGCAAAACAGCACCACATTCATACTGTTCGGGCTGTTGAATTTCAGCATCCCGCAGTGGAATAATAAGGTTGTGTTCAGTCACGTCCTCAGTCAACCCTCGGACAAAGCTGCGAAACAAATTCAGTGGACGGGAGCAACGCCTCTTCAAAGCGGGTGTCATGCGAATTCTACCCTATAAATTGGCAACAAAACGCACGTTATACCTCATGACGCATCAGTAGGCGCAAGCGACGAACTCTTTGCTGCTGCATATTTAACTCACATAAATCAGGGACGAACACAGGGGCGGCGCCAGTGGGGGGTTTGGGGGGGCTGGAGCCCCCCCAAAATTTCCGCCTGCCCCCCCTTTGCCCCCCCAAGAGCAAGCATAGTCAAAATACAATGCATATGTTCCCAGCCTCTCTGCCCCCCCCTGAAGGAACCCACTTGTCGTGGGTGCCCCCCCAGTAAAAAAATCCTGGCGCCGCCCCTGGACGAACACATATTTACTGAAGGTCACAGGTCGTTTGTATCTGTAAATATTGCGAACTTCTGCCGAGCAGCATCAGTTGTTCTTTCTTTGAAGTTATTGACGCTAATAGTTGCTTAACGAGCGTAATGTTACAGATTCTATCCATCTTTGCAGCGTGCAGAGAAAGGGATAACACAGAGTTTCATGATAACATAGTAGAGGGAAATCTGGCGCTAGTGTCTGTTAAAGCCCCTTTAGTGTCTATGGGAGCTGCAACGCATGGCGCTTCAGCCAGCACGAGAATTAAGGGTAGTAGATGAATTTGCCTTAGGTTCGTTCTTTCTGCTCCGTGTGCCTTTTTGACGTTTCAAAGTGGTAAATATTAAAAACTTTCAGCAGTCTCACTTCACCACTTTGACCCTTTTAGGCTCCCCAGTTCAAACCAGCTCACGAGGTTCACAACGAGCCATTCTTTTGTACGAGACAAAAAAGCCAAAAAGTAACAATAAACACAGCCCTAAATGCGTTCGAAGCCGCAAGCACGAAGACTAGGCAAATCCAGGTACTACCAATCATTCCCATGGTGGCTGAACGATCGCAGCGCCCCAGTTCCCTCTAGTATACATCGTGGGAAACTATGCAAAATAGGAGCATTCTACACCCGAGAAACTAAAGTTTCGGTTTATCGTTTAAACACAGCGCGTGCAAAGGTCCGTTGGGAGGCTGGTCAGTTAAGCATTCGCCTCTGTTTACGCTTTGACATGAGCCGCTCGTCGCTTTTGACGGTGTGGTGACATCTTCAAGGGACGCTCAGGGCAGCTAGATGGAGAGAGAGAGAGAAAGAGAGAGAGATTAGTGTGTGCCTTTGCCGAGACCGTTGTGTATGCGCTCGATGGGTCGTACCGAGTCCGCGGAGGAGAGAAAAAAGAAGATGACACTGAAGGCGGACGGAATGAATATGAAAGGGTGACTGTAAATAAAAGAGGGAAGAAACAAACAGAGGTGTCAGCTTTCTTTTAGTGGGCACTGCAGCGCTTTCTTTTCCGATGGAGATGAAGACAGCGACTCGACGGCGAGAGAAAACGATCCGCTTTAGCCGCCAGGCGGTGCGTTCGCACGAGAAGCCGTCTGGACGCCGTCGACGTCTTTTGTTTCGTCCATCCTTTATTCATTTATTCGCGCCAGAGGTCCACAGCGGCGCGGTCGTGGTTAATGTGTCGGGCCGCCTCCTCTCGCGCTGGTGTGTTCCTTCTTTGCTTTTTGTTTGATGTCTTTTTGTTTTACCTCTTGCTTCTGGGCACCCTCGTATATTCTCGAACACTTCTCCTCGGACCTCTCTCCCTTTCTCAATTTTTCCGCTTACACGAACAGAGACACTCGCCAGTGGGGCAGTACTTTTTTTTTCCTCAGCGACCCTTTAATCGCGTACTAACTCCGTTGGCCGTTGCTTCGCGAGCCATCTCCGTGTGAGTCCACCACCCCGCAGCCTATCCCACCCTCCTCTCTCCACTCTGACTGTCCTTGCTCGTTTGCGTCCACCCCACACTATTTTACTCCCGTTTTTCTTTCGCTGTTTATTCTCTCTATATCTCTCACACTCTTCTGCGACACTGCTTTCTTTTATCTCACTGGTACGTCCGTGTGGGGGCTCCATTTTCTCCGCGCGACGGTTGACCCGCGGCAACCTCGACGCTGCATCTTCTTCTGGGCCTCGCTCTGTCAGCAGCACCACTATGGCTTCCCTCCCTGCCCTCCTCCTCTCCCTCCTCTTTCACACACTACCTCTTTCACGCCAGGCTGGCTTCCATTTGGCCTTCTCCCCTGTCTTCTTCTCCTTCTCCTCCTTATATCTTTCTTTCTACCACTGCGACGTGAACATGGTTCAGCGAAAATGCGATGCCGCGCGTTGTTTTGCCTCCCCGTTCTCCCGTCCTGTTTCTGCTGCCCGCACAATGTATGTGCACGAGGGGCGCGCGATTCTTCTTCTCCTTGACCGTCCCTGAAGATGAGAGCCGTCTAAAAGTGGGCGCGTTGATGGAGACAGAGCTGTAACGCCTCGGGCGAGGAAGGCCTCCGTTGAAGTGAGCGCCGTTGTGAGCGTCGTGACGCACGATCGATTCGTGAATGACGTTCTGAGAGCGTTTTCTTTTGTTTTTTTTTTGCTCTGCGTCCACGGTACGGAAGCTGGCAGAAGGATGCCGCCATTTGCAGAGATTCCGTGGACCCTTTTTGCGAGCGACATCGCGTGAAAGCGCGAAGCCTGGCTTGCTGCGTCACTCCGTGCGTCTGCCCTATTTCCCGTGCTGCGACGGCCTTCGTCAGTACGGTCAAAGAGTTGTCGTCAAAACACCTTACCTTCAGCTTTAACCTTCACCATAAAGCGAAGAGTGTCAAACGTTAATAATAATTGTTGGCGTTTGCGCCCCGAATCCACGATATGATCATGAGGGACGACGTAGTGGAGGGCTCCGGAAATTTCGACCACCTCGGATTACTTAACGTGCACCTATATCCAAGCACACGGGCCTCTAGCATTCTGCCTCCATCGAAATGCGGCCGCCGCGGCCGGGATTCGATCCCGCGACTTTCGGGTCAGCAGTCATCCACCATAATCACCAGACCACCACGTCGGGATAGAGGGTCAAACATTCTTTCTATAGATGTTATTGTCGAGGTTGCTGAATATAAAACTGCAGATGTATTATCAGCGTGCAACCCTAACACGAGCACGGTGAAATAGGAAGCTGTTCGGATAACAGCCATCTCAATTAGATTAGTATCACCTGTTTCGCCGTATCATTGTCATTTCGATTGACAATTTATATCTCGTTCACCGTCTTTGTTTAAGCTCAAGTTTCCAAGGGAATGTGCAATTGGAAGGCACTTTCGCATGGAACTTTCGCATGTCGTTATTTGTGCAAGTGCGTTGCGGCCCGAACGTACTCCACGTATGGTGCTGTGGCGTCCGTGTATGTACTTTGGAAGCAGAGATAGATAGATAGATAGATAGATAGATAGATAGATAGATAGATAGATAGATAGATAGATAGATAGATAGATAGATAGATAGATAGATAGATAGATAGATAGATAGATAGATAGATAGATAGATAGATAGATAGATAGATAGATAGATAGATAGATAGATAGATAGATAGATAGATAGATAGATAGATAGATAGATAGATAGATAGATAGATAGATAGATAGATAGATAGATAGATAGATAGATAGATAGATAGATAGATAGATAGATAGATAGATAGATAGATAGATAGATAGATAGATAGATACGGGAAGGGATACAGGTAGGTTGACAAGAAAGAAAAAAAAAATTGGTATGGTGCCCTACAGGTGAGAGTGAGGTCGAAAGACATAGGAGAGAAATAGGTCTCATAACGCACCGTCTCTGTTAGCCACTACTGTCACTGACTGTCACTGCGCAATATCGCCTGTCTATCCCAATAAATACAACCAATCCAGGCTACAACCGCTTGCGCATGTTTGTCGTCCTTAAATAATGTAAGAGTGCCTTCGTCGCCTTCAGCTGCAATTACTTATGGACATTCCAAAGTGATTTGCTCGGATGCTGGTCTCTGAGCAACGCAAGCCACTTGCGAGCGATTGTCTTTTAACAGCTTTACGAGGACGGCCGCACAGAATATGTTACAGCGTCTCCTTGCTACAGCAGTCATTGAACAAGGCGTTGTTGTCCATCCCCTGTGAAGGAAGGAAATAACTTTATTCCGAGTCCTGCGAGTTGGTGGGGCGGGCCGATGGCCCCGCCTAGGAGACGGCCAGGAGTCCTTGAACCCCTGTGAAGTACAAAAAAAAAAATTCGTGAAAGACACTCTGAGTTAGAGACGATAGAGCAGAATGGCCTTACGTTTGCACTCTCCAGTTTTCATGCGAAAGCGAAACAAATAGTCTATGCGGTGTTGCGGATTAAAAAAAAAAAAAAAAACTTGAGCACCTACTTGGTACCCTGTGCGAGGACTTTGTTTTCTAGCGGCACCCGACCTTACAAGTGGTATCAGTTCCTAATTGTTGCACCGAAGTGTCGACTACGCAGCATTGTCGGTGGGCTCGTTACCCGTGATGCTGCAGTGACTTGGCAGCCACTCAGTCGTGCCGTGGCGTCGCTTCTTGGCCACAGTATCGACCTGTTCTCTAATCTTGAAGACTATCTGTTTGTATAGCTTGCAAAGCAGTGATGATAGCGAAGTTACTGAGCGCTGTTTTCGAATCGCTGAATGTCGACCACCATGCAGGCTGTTCTTGTTATGACGATACGAAGTCACCGCGAAGAGCTTCAGAGCCCGCTACATATTCCACTGGGTCTCACGTCTTGAAACTAACGGTACTAGCTCTCGCTAGGATGACCTATTCCGGATGAACAATGGAGAGTTGCTGAGCTATCGATAAAATATGTGCAGTCCTAAGCAATTAGAGGTGGAACACCGCATGCGTGTTTAATCAACGACTACTTGTAATGCACCCATATAAATGTGACTCATTGATTTGCGAGAAATACCTATTCACTTGAGCATTTAGTGCTATGAACACTTTTGCGCTTGCCAACTGCATTAAGCCGTCATGACCTGTAAAAGGTATGTTCAGTGTTCCATCTCATATTGCTCACGGCTGTACATAGTTGGCGTACCTATCGCGCAAAAGGAGCAAGTCAAAATAGGCAATACAATTTGAGGCTTCTACCGTAGCATTGAATAATTTCAAAGCCAGGGTAATCGTTGAAGTTCCCAGATTTCTTTTTTTGATTGTTTGTTTGTTTGCCAGAGTTAGCTCACGTGCTCGCAGCCGATAAGTTCTCGACAGCTTAAAACTGTTCGAGAGGAGACGGTCCACAGCACTAAGAACCATTAAAAGTTGCCCTGGTCGCCATATTGAGGACAGATGTCTTGATGCAAGGTGGAGGTCAAAGCTGAGGGTTACGGTAAAACAAAACAAAAAAAGTGCAGACCGGTATCGCATCTGCATGCGGACCATTTGGGCTTCACCTATATTCTCGGAAACTACGATTAGGAAGTCACGAAGCGTTCCTTTCGATTCGTTCTAAGTCCATTACGACGCCCGTTTCGGGTCGAACTCTCGACGTTGATTTGCATTTTGCATTAGAATTTGCTAACTAAAGTAAAAAAAGCAGGAGTGCAGTATCACCGATTTTAATATTCTAAAGACTTGGATGCCGCGTTCATTGATTGAGTGGCCGGTAGGTCAATTGATGTAAAATTAGAGATATCGGTAAGCATAACGTCTCGACAACTAACATAGAGAAATGTTTAATGCATCAAGAAAAGTGAAGTAAATGGGAATTCTCAGGGAGCAGGCACTTATCTAGCACACGCGCTGCAGGAATGCAAAAAAAAAAAAAGAGACAGCAATGCAGAAAGAGCGGAGTGGAAATCACTTTGTGCAGGACACAAGATGTTGCTAACGACGCCAAGTGAGGTGAGACTAATTCAGCATTCTGCGAACGAATTCTTAAAGTATCACGGAGTAAATAGAAGTATAAAATCTATAGAATGAACAATAATTACCTTATATAGACTCAAACTAAAAAAAATGCCAGTTGTTAAAGGTCAGTACTTGGACTCACGATCACTTGGGACTACTCTTAAGTGCTCCAAGAACAGTTTGTTTCAATGAACGTATGATCGCCTGATCGAATAACTTTTTCTTAAGCAAAAGTCCGCAAATCCGACGTGATCGATTGCTAACGTCAAAGTAATTTCTTGGGGACCGTTCTGCAGGGCCAAAGGCGATGAGCTGTTCCAAGTTGGCGTCAGGATAATTCCGCGCTATACTGAAGGCTATTAATTTACGGAAAAGACCTCCTCAACATGGTTAACGTTAGAACATTAAGTTCTTCAACGTACAAAACAAGTTTTTTTACTCAAATTTTATTGCACGTCATATTCTTGTCACCAAGAACGTAGTCCATATATATAAAAAGAGCTGTGGACCCCTTGGTAACTATCGTGGAAAAATGAAAACGAGCACTACGGTGTTAGTGTCTTGCGCGAGCCATGACTAGTTAAGTTTTGTAATTTATGGACGTTAACCTCGAAAATTCACGTGTCTCTTTAAAGAGAGTCATATGCTAGACAAGTCAGGACTCACAAAAGAAAGAAAAAAAAACAAAAAATCAACGGACTCTTTTTTTTTTCACAAATTTGCATATCCCCGGACCCGCTGACACCGCTAGGGGCTCTACACAAGTCGCCACACCGGGATTAGTGAATCAGGCTAGTTATTAAGGCGAAATCCTTAGATGCCTCATCAAACGCGGAAATTGGCCCTCGGCGGCTTAAGTAAAGCGGAGGAGCGGCTTTTACTCCGTCTGTACACAAACACTATGCTGTGCCCGGCAGCACTAAAACACTTCGACCCCGCCTTTTCCGGCAGTTGCTCGCACTGTGGGGAGAAGTCTTCGGACATCTACCACATGGTGTGGGCCTGCCCCTCCAATCCTGCTATACCCCCTATCCCCAACCCAACCCGGGAGGAGTGGGAGGCGACCCTGCTTGGCTGTTCTGACCTTCAGGCCCAAAAGGCCTTGGTCCGACGAGCCCAGGCAGCAGCCGACGCCAATGGGGTCCCGTACTAGGGAGCCCCACCTACTGTTTGTAGGTGCCGTCTCCTTAAGGGGTAGTGCCTGCATACCTCCCTTGTTTTCTTTTTTTCTAATAAATGTTTTTACCACCACCCACGCGTCGGCGGCGTGAACACGAGTGATGCCAAAAAAAAAAATCATCACGTGCTGTCGTCAGCGAATGATGTCATCATGACGTCGTCACATAACGTGGCATTACATGATGACGTCATCATATGAAATCGTCGCTTGGTCAAAGGTGTGCCGATCACGGGGGCGCTGCAAAACCATGTGAGATGCAGGAATCTTTCGGAGGGGGGCGGGGAGGATCAATACACCGGCTCAACAGAAAAAGAAAAAGGTGGCTTTCGCCTTCAAGTCGTCTTAGGCGTATGCATAAGGGATCCTGTGAGTTTTTACCGATCCATCTCGTAGCGCACCATGTTAACGGGCGGCCTAAGAAAGGAGGAGGCGAGACAGCTGCTCTCGTGACAAAGGCCGTGACGTCATCGGGGTCGAGTAAGAAGATAAAGAACGCGGGCTGGGCGTGCACGGGGCGCCCTGGGTGTAATATTTATTGGCGTGGCACGTTCTACCGTGCGACCCGGGCATCGGCTTTGCCCTTACTTCGCAGGATGCCACGTTTCGCAAGGAGTGTTCGTTATATCGTTATATGCAACCGCCTGCGGTGTCGCGGCCATCAAGCACGCAGCTGCGAAATGGGTAGGCAAGCCAGCGTGCGCTATATGCTTTCGCCACACGGGCGCTTATACTGTTTGTTTCGTTAATTTCGCACGGTTTTCAGGTCAGCTCGTTAGCGCTGGCCGTTAATTAGACTCTCGCGTCTCTCAGGATCCGCCCACGTAGTCTTTTCTTTTGTGTTTCATTCGCTGCCTTCGCTATCTGTCAACTCTTCGCAACGTTCCACAATGTTGTAGAGCAATCTCGTTTTTTTTTTTTTTTTTTTTTTTTGCTGTGGTTCGCCTTTTCTCGAGACCACCTTTAGAGGCACCTTCGCCGCAGCTTAAAGCGCCGGGATTTCGTTGCCAGAGTCGAAGGTAGCGCCGCGGTAATCCCTCTGACATTTTGGCTAACGCCGGCAAAATAAACGCGTTTTGTGCAAGTTCCCAGAAGCCGTGTCTTGGAACGATTCTTTACGTGATGGTGTTTTTTTTAACTTTTCGGTATTTAGCTTGTAGGTAGTCTCACCCTGTCGCCTCTGCCACGCTCGCTGTCACCGGCGCCGGTCACTTGCTGGGACTGATGAGAAAAATAAAAATAGAACTAGATATGAAAAAAAAATTACTGGGCAAGAATAGAATTAGCTAGAAAGATCACATAACAAAATACATACCCACGTTCAAAAAAAAAAGAAAGAGAGAGTGTATTTGGATATTTTGCCTGTACCACAGCGAAAATCATCATCTATCTCGCATGATCTTCCTTGAGTTATCACCGCGCGCTAGGCACTTCAAACTCAAGAGAAGCGTTATCGCTATCACCATGACATAACATTTTCATAGGACGTCAGCCTTCTATATACCTGAATAACAAGAGAGAAAAGCTTTTCGGCTCTGTCACTTTACGACGTCCACAACGGCAGAACTATTTGCTATACTTTCTGCTTTACGCTACAAATGTAGACAGAAAGGACCACTTCGCTGGGTAATTTTAAGTGACTCACAATACAAATGTAGACAGAAAGGACCACTTCGCTGGGTAATTTTAAGTGACTCACAATCATCATTAGTGTGTATAAAGACATCAACTTGGGAAAAAGCATATAACAAATTAACATATGAAATTCGGAAGACATACGCCATAGCAAAATATTTACATCATGATATCGTTTTCCAGTGGATCCCAAGTCACCGTGAAATCACTGGAAATGTCACAGCTGATTGTTTGGCACATGCAGCGCATCGAGATAACGATTTATCTCTATTACCTCTCGCGGCAAGTGATGCACGATGTTTCTTGAACAAACTATGTGGTCGATTGTCCAAAGAGACTTGGTTCGCAAACGGAGCTCAAAACTCAGTTATATACAATCGTTCCTGGAATGGAATTTTAAATACCGATTAAAATTAGCCGTTCTGTAGAAACAGTAATTCACAGACTTCGTCTAGGCACTGCCTACACTAAGAGCTTCCTATATAGGATAAGAAAAACTAACTGCGCTACATGTACATGTGAAGAGACAGAAGAAGACATAGAACACCTCCTTCTACACTGCAAAAATTATGCTGTTCCTCGTAAAAATTTTTAGAAAAGCTAAACAGATTGGATAGACGGCCGCTATGATTAACAAAAGCAAAAGTTTTGGGTCCATGGCCGACAGAAACCTTTCAAAGCATTGCTGCACGCGCCCTAGCACAATTTTTAGAAGAGTCGGAAATATCAAAAATATACTGATTCACATTTGTAATTATTCTTTACATTGAGATACTTCTAGTCACATGCTTCGCGTTGCCTCTTGTGATTCAAGACAGCTGTGTTCAAAGTGCGGGCAAGGGCCCAGTGATTGTTGTGTGGTCGCATTATACAAAGGACTGTGAGATGAACTCTTCGGCAAAGTGCGAACGTTTCTTGTGTGTCTTGTGTGAACATTGTTGTCGACACGTGGACATTATGCATGACGTGAGAACATTTTTTAAAAGGACATTACCGTGAGTGAGTTTTACAGTACTCTACTTCTTTTATAAGTTCGTGACGCAAATTAATAAGTAAGGGAAGGGGAGTAGCCGGAGCCATGTATAGGCACCAACCTCTCCTTAAACACATTTAATAAAAAAAAGCGTAAAGTTTTAATTAATATTAACATGAAGGGTTTTACGTACAAAAACCACGACGTGATTATGAGAGACGCCGTAGTGGAGGGCTTCGGAAATTTCGACCACCTGGGGTTCTTTAACGTGCACTGACATCGCGCGGGCCTCTAGCATTTCACCTCCATTGAAATGCACCCGCCGCGGCTGGGGTCAAACCCCCGACCTTCGGGTCAGCACCCGAGCACCGTAACCGCTGTACCAACGAGGCGGATAGCGCAAAGTTTTACAGAAAGGAAATGCAAACAAGCCAAATGATGGATATTGTTCGGTGACAGAAAGACGTCCCAAATACTCCCTTTTATTCTTACGCTATGCATACGGCTGTGCGCTTTCGCGCTCTATCTCGGTTTGCAAGAAGGAGGAAACCGATCTTGATCCGAGCTAGAGAAGGCGTGTCCGGGACGATCATGCTGTCCATCGCCAGGCCCGAAGAGGAAAAGCATCGTCGCATCATCTGTTGAAAGTAAACGAGGAGCCCAAACGACACCACCTCGCACGCAGCCATGCCGAAACCGAAATTTGTGCGATACGGGCTCTTTAAAGCTATCGCGGTAAATGCGTCGATGTGGTTATGCGCACAGCGCGAACAAGGTCTAGAACAGCAAACATTTGGGAAACAAGGCAACACACTTGTTTCCCACTGGCGGAACCTGTCTTTCTCAAGAGCCACTTCATCATCAACCAGACTTATGCCGGCTGCCGGGAAGTTCTTTTATCGTGTGTTGGAGCAAGTCCAAGAGAAAAGCGGCGTCCCTAGCCTTCCATAAATATGTGCGACCGGCGTCTCACCTGTCTTGGGAACGCCAGAGTGCGGTCTGCAAGCGGGCGGAGAAACGACACTTACCGGTGCTGCGGTGGCGGCTCGAGATAACTGTCTGAAAAGAACTGCGAGCAAACGACCTTCAGCGCGACAGCTAATGGACGACACAATTACAGCTTACCGATTGGTCGTAATGTTCTTTTGCTTGATGCCGATAGTCCTGCGCACGTACGGTACGGCAGCTTGTTAAGCGGCACTGGAAACAATGTTTCCTACACAAAGCGTGACCTCGAGCATGCAGTATACAATGATTTCAAGTAGACAAAAGAAAACAAAAAAAACAGGAGCCCTTTTTCTAGCGGGAAAATGAGGACAAGAGAACCTTAGCGTCTGTATGCCTGACCTACAGCTTTTCTTTCTTTCTGTCATTGTTTCTGTCTTTCTAGCACCGGCGGAAGTGAAGCGTCTCTGGTTGGTTTTGGGTGTGTCGTGAGGGCGCGCCTACGCAGTTGGGCATTGTGCTTAATTTCTTACGTTCCGGCGCCGGAACGTGAGATCACGCGTTTTCATGCGTTCATATCCAGGCAACGATGAAATGCGGCATTGTTTCTTTCTGTCTTCTTTCTACCTCCAGCGGAAGTGAAACGGCTCTGATTGGTTGCGGGCGTTTCGTGAGGGCGCGCCTACGCAGTTGGGCATTGTGCCTGATGACTTACGTTCTGGCGCCGGAACGTGAGATCACGCGCTTTCATGCGTCCGTATCCAGGCAACAATGAAATGTGGCAACGTGAACTAACAAACCACCTCCATTAAAGATCAGATTGGCGTATCAAACGCCGCAGATCGCCGACAAACCCACGATCGAGAGTGCATCAGTTATTCGAAAACGATGCATACAACTACGCACGCTACCGGCGCATCTGCGAGGGCCGCATTTCTGTACCCGTCCGCAGTGAGTTTTTTCGTGTACGACAACACCGCCACTGAGATCTGTAACTCATAACAAGTTTCGCATGAAAAATTGAAGGATATTCTTGCTGCGTCAATATTACTGTCGACTACTTGAAGTAGGAGGCCCGTGCGCAATTCTGCGTATAGTTCAGAAGACGGCAGCCAAATCACCGAGGCCTACTTGCAGGCAATGCTTAGTGGATTTATCTGCAGGTTTCTTCAGAACGTCATTGTTTTGGAATCCCATTTGGCGTGCGCTTTTTTCTTTTTCATTTCCTTTAACTGCGCGAAAGCATTTCAGATAGGAAAAGAAGTGGTACATTTGGTAAGCCTTAGGTAGCGCAGTAGTAAACGCTACAGCATGCGTTGACGCATCATGAAAAATTTGAAAATGTCAGCGTAGATCGACCAATGGTACGTGTTAGTGGAAGTGTGTCGCGTCAACTATATATCTAAATGAATTTCTGCGCACATATTGACGCATTGCACGGTTGAATGCAATTAAACTTGCAAAGTTCGAGCTTAGTGAGTTTTTTTTTTTTTTTTTTTTTTAACTGTGGCCGAACTTCGTATCGGAGCCGCCGATGGAGAGGTCGCAACACGTGACGTCGTGGCCTGCAAATGTCGGCGGCTCCCTTTGAGCCATCACCGTTTGCTCAACTGCACTTGCAAAACGGCAGCACAATACGACTTGTTTGCCGCGCTCGAGCGACCGTTTCGAGGCGCGTGGTGAAAACTCTGCCCACGGTTCAGTGAATCCTCAGGCAAGAATGTCCGGTTTCACCGACGTGGAGTCGCGTCGGTGGAATTACTTTTCGTAATTCCGTGATTGGAAGAAACTAAGTAACATTTGTAGCTGGACGAGTAGGCGAAATACATAGGAATGCATGGTAGCGCGACAAGAGGAAACGAAGGCTTCAGAAGGAGGGGGGCAGAATGCAATAGATCTGGTGGTGTATTTCTTACTACTGCATTCTTATCAGGGGGACAATGATGGGAATCGGTGCAGACCTTAGCGGTCGCACTTCCGTGAGGAAAATTTGAAGGTTATGAGAAGACCCTTGAAAGATATTCACGCAGCTTGATGCGAATTAAAATACGCATGGGATAAGTAAAGAAATATTTAAGAAAAGGACAGTACGAAACAATAGATCATAGCCTGTGCACAAAAAGCGCCTTACGCTAGAATTTTTCGTAAGAGAAAACTTTAGTAGTAAGGAAAGCCGAGATAGTTGGTACGAATTCATTGTGGAATAGCGCAAATAACACATAGGGACACAGGCAAGTGAGACGACACCGGCGACATATGTTTGCTGGTCTCAGGGCTGTAAGTGGGAAAGTGAGATGTTGATTACGTTTTGCTGTTGGACGGAGTCATTGCGCATGACCAGTTGTTTGTATGTATGTATGTTTTCTTTCCGAAAAAATAAATGTCAGTTTAAAGTTAAACAAGAAACAACAGAAAACTTTAGTCAACCCTTATCATTGCCACAACATTATCAACCAAGGGCACCCACCACGGTGGTCTAGTGACTATGGTGCTCGACTGCGGACACAAAGGTTGCGGCATCAAATTCCGGCCGCATTTCGATGGAGGCGAAATGCTCGAGGCCCGTGTGCTTAGATTTAAGTGCACGTTAAAGAGCTCAGGGTGGACGAAATTTCTGGATCCCTCCTCTGCGGCGTCCTTCATAATCATATCGCGGTTTTGGGACGTAAAATCCCTTAAATTATTACTATCAGCCTAGGAAAACCCTTATCGTTGTCACAGAATTATCAACGTAGGTATCCCACCAATGGCCAAGAACACGCACGAACGAAAGCTTTTTGTGAATTCGGCTCCCGGGATTAGCATTTTGCTTTTCTTTTTACTGCCTTCTTCTCAACTCTTGGTTTTCTTGTCGTGGTGCCATGCATTCCTCAGTTTTAATGAAGCTGCGTGAAATCATTTTCAAGTGTCTGCTAATAACCTTCACATCTTCTACGTGCGGAAATGTGAGCTCTCGAGGCTGCGCCCATTCCCGCCTTCCCTTCCTCCATCTTCTTTACCTCCAACTCGACGTCAGAGCCAGGGCTTCCTCCCGAGGTTCATTCGCCGCATGGAAGTCGTCCAGGGACTCCGCACTCCTGATGCAAAACAGCGCCGTCCAAGAGCTGGCACAAGTTCGGGAGGGCGGCGGGAAGAAATGGTTGCGGCAAGGAGGAGGGGGGAGGCGTGCTTTTAAAGCGGCCGGGCTCAGCGCGGCTAAAGTTAGGCCCGGCGGCACTAAAATTAGCGGCGCGACATCGCCTCGCGGGCTCATCGACGGCGCATCTCGCGGCTCGGTCGCGTATATTTAGCGATCGCGCGTCGAGCAAGCAAGCAGGCGCTCATGACACGGAAACGAGCCGAGATGTGGCCGCTGCTAACGCCTCTGGAACGATGACGAACACTGTGCAAGCCTCCCAGACCGCGGGCGCACGCACACGAAGCCTCGTGTGCGGTGCGCGCAGCAGCGAGCGTGGTGAGGGCAGAGTTTGTTTCCTCGAGGCCAAGGGAAAACAAGCGTAGATTGAGGGGGAGAGAGGAGAATGCGGAGAGGAGAGGGTGGAGAGGAGGAAAAGACGATGCGGCTGGTTAGTAGTAAGGGCGTTCTCCTTGCTTCGTGATTAGCATAGATGAAACTGTCCGTCCCACGGGTGTCAGTTGCGTCACGACGAAGAGGTATGTTACCTAAGCGCCAGCTCGTCGTACCTGCGATGGGGCGCGATTTAGAGATACGGTGCCAGCGTTCCCGTGAAATCTTCCTCTCTTTCTTTCTTTTTTTGTTTTGTTTCTGTCGAGTTTTCTCTGCAACGTGAGTGGCGAAGTACACGCGGTTCGCTGAACACTGAATGGGCGACTCTGTTATCGCTCATTACCTGCGGTATTCTGCTGCTTTGCACGAGGTCGTGAGTTCGGCTTTCGGCCTTGAAAGTGACAATCCAATGATAAAACAAAAATGCACCGTACGTTTGTATATGCATAATTTTGCGGTACGTGTTAAAGAAACTCGCGGTAGTAGAAAGTGACCGATATTTCTTATTATGGGATGACGAAAGCAAACGTGTAGCCGCTGGATGCTAAAGCAGCCGCGCATAGACATTGCGCCTGTCTTTTGCTGCGAAGCTGTATACATGGCTAGGTTCCTGTAGATCGTGTCCGTGGACAAAGTACACGTAGAAAAAAATTACCGGTGCACCTCGCGCATCACCCTCTCGCCACAGGTTCCCTCTCCACTGACGATGCCTCTTTTATAAGTGTCGCGATACTCGGCGGCGCACTTCCCTCCAATCGTTGTGCCCCTTTGTCTCGTGACGTAGATATTGCGCTAGCGCTGTTGTCATCTGATGCATTTTGGGCTCGCTATGGGAGGGAGTCGTGTCGCTCGCTCGCATGAAGAAGAGTGGGAATTGAAGGAGCGCCAACGCGCACAGAAGTGCGAAGGGGCGCGGAAACGACGTGCAGCCGCAGCCCCGGTCTTCCGTTTTCACAGTAGTAGAAGGAATCTCAATTTTGTTGTCTTTATTGAGATGATCTAGTTGCTTTCGTTAGGTAGTTGTGACAACATTCATCCTCTACGAAGTCTTCATATCTATACAGCGCGAATGTTAGTTAGTGACAGCTTATTTGAGTGACAATTTATTTGAACAGTTGAAAAAGCGCCATGAAAGTCACGCGGCTCCGTGTTTCTAGTGGCACACTACATACGCCTAGTGAATCGGGAGCGGTTGTGATGTGGCATGTCTTTCAAATGTGTGTTTCTTTCTCCGTCCATGTCGCTCGCGATGGTCGTTACAATGAATTAAAACCAAGTGACCCAATTCGCAATTCTCTTCATCGCCGTTTACTCTTGAGCGTACATTCGCGATCATAAGTTTGGAGACCACGCGAGCCCGTGGCAGGGTGCATGTCCGCGCTTTCTAACGGCACGGTGCTTGCTGTCGAGAGTCTCGCAGTGCGCATGAGCGGCCTTCTTGCTTGCTTGCTGCGCCGAGGTCGGGTCTAGGAGGTCTAAGCTTAATTTAATATGTGGGGTTTAACGTCCCAAAACCAAGATATGATTATGAGAGACGCCGTAGTGGAGGGCTCCGGAAATTTCGACCACCTGGGGTTCTTTAACGTGCACCTAAATCTAAGTACACGGGCCTCAAACATTTTCGCCTCCATCGAAAATGCAGCCGCCGCGGCCGGGATTCGATCCCGCGACCTTCGGGTCAGCAGTCGAGCGCCATAACCACTAGACCACCGTGGCGGGGCAGGTCTAAGCTTCCGTGCCGCTGCTTCGTGATAAGCACTACTGTTGGTGACAACCACGAATTCCGATAACTGGCCTGCGCGCAGCAAGCAGGACAGCGAGATAGAATGGCGACGCATGCGCACTGTGAGGCTCTCGACAGCAGGCCCCGAGCTGTTAGATGGCGCGCGCAGGCACACTGCCACGGACTCGCGTGGTCTCCAAACTTACGATGTAGTATACATAGATACAACCGGCTCAGTGGCTGGAGCTGTCAAAGTGACAAAAACTGGCCACGCTTCGTCCATTTTCCAATTCATTCCTTCAGACTCCATCACCCGTCGTAACAACCTCTTCTTCACGAGACAGCATTGCCTCACCTGTTTAACAGGCGAGAAAGCGCTATCTCATGGCGAATGCCAGTGTCGTAACGATGACGGGACGGAGCGTCTCGTGGCTGCGTAAAATCCGCGGGACTAAGACTACCACATCATGCACCGTCACCCCGGACCAGAGCAGCCTTCGTACCAGGACTATTGCTATACATCAGTAGAAAGGGTAATCATCGAAGCTCAGATTGTTGTACTCCGCCGCGTATCGAGGCGCGCATGGCACGGCCATCACGGCATGAATTACTATGCAAGGCTTATCTGCTTGTGCCTCGGCGCTGCTCCTTAAAGGGACACTAAAGGCAAATAACAATTTATGTCAGAGTGAAAGCCCCATGTATGACAACTTCTAAAACGGCAATATTATCAACAGCAGTTCCCTACTTACCGAGAAATTAAGCTAAATGTATCACATGATGAGCGCCACGAGTGGGACATTTTCGAAGTGATCCCGATGACGTATGGAAGTCGGCCTACAATAAATCACTAGTAATCAAGCTAGCAGCAGTAAAAAAAGAACATTCCGAGCATCAAAAGACGTAATAAAATGCTGTTTGTTCGTTTCCGCTTGATTCATGGAAAACAAAGCCTCCGTGGCGTTGCCATGGGGAACGGCGCGCGTGGTTCAAAAGTTCCCATGGAGGAAGGAAAACTAAGGAGAGGCCCTCGCTCATGCCCTCGCTATCCGAACTGCAGCGCAAAAAGTGTGGCGGAAGTCACGTGGTTTTTTTCGCAACGGCTGCTGGGATTCCACGGGCACGCCGCCGGCTCGTGTACTCTGCTCCACCACCACAGAGCCGGCCACAGAGTTGCGAATATGCATTTTTATGCGATCGTTTCGTTTCGCGGATGACGCACGGTTTTGAAAGCCTACAGTGAGCGTCGGTTTTCACGATTGCGTGTTCAGTTCATTCAGCATGCAGACGCAAGTGGTTGTTTTCGAAGCCCGCTACAGCTTCTCCGCAAAGGCTTCGCGCCGCAGCTTCCTTGTTAGCCTTTGGCACCGTGCTGTCGTGTCCCTTAGCGGTGAAATGCTACATTTCCGAGAAAAAAGAAACGACACCTCTTAATGTGGGAGACGGCGGTGACCCGTTCCCGCGCACGACGGTGACAACGATTGGAAAGCATTGGCCCGGAGCGCTCAGCGAAGGTTCCAGCGTCAAGGGTAGAAAAGACGTGCCTGACCCAATATTGTTTCACTCAGTCAGGTGATTTGTAAAGCAACTTGGAGCGCTCGGATTTTTTACCTTTTGTGCGTGGTAAGTTTATGTGCGCAAAAGTTATCTTCTATGCGGTCGTAGACGACCGACCCGTGCCACTGTAGGCTCGAGTGCCACGACGTTCGTGCAAACGTTAAGACACACACAGGCCGGGGATAATCTGGAGGCGCCGCATGCCCCTACGTAAGAAGACCAATTCAGATGTTGCTGTTAGATTACGTCGCTTAGAGTTACTGTATATGCTACCTTTAGGGAGCATATACAGTGACTCTAAAATGTCGCGTGCCCTGAACTTACCGTTTCTCCTGGAAAAAAAAAAAAGCGATCGAGCTGTCCGCGGCGACCATCCTGCCGAATAGCACCATTGCTTTCTTGCATTCAGCTGAATAAACATGTAGCACAAAGTTGGAAATTTATTGGAAAATCTCCAGGGCGCAGTTATTGCGGTCTCTCACCGGGGCAGGGACGGCATCCTCGTGGAGGCGATCTACTAGCGGCGACGCCCGATTGAAGTGTTCAAGTGCAAAGTGTTTTGAGCACACACAAGCCGACTTCGCCGGTTCCCAGTCGCGTTGACCGGGTCTTATGGCTTCGATCCATAGCCTCCGACGACGGGGATCTTTGGGAAAGCTGTTTGAAAGCATGCAACAATACATACGCGCATTCGCATACAGTAATAACAAATGGACAAACAGCCACGAATAAACTGAAACACCGCGCAACCACGACGTGGACGAAGAAGACGAAAAGACAAACACCAGCGCAATGATCGTGTCGTCTGCGTCGTCGTTGCGCTGTGTTTTAATAGTCAAGGAGAGTCACCAACTGGCCCAGCTTTCCATTCCTCTACAGCATGTTCTACAGCCATGAATAAAGCAGAGGAACACTACGCTCACGCATGCAGTATCGTGCATTATGTTCTGAGAGCTAGCGCATGCGTTTCCTTTCGATCATGCGTCAAATACAAAGCACATGCAATACGCTTACGCGTGGAAGGTGACGCCCGGTTCCTTTCTTATCGCGCGCGAGCGGCACCCGGGCACACTGCAAGAAGGCATTGCCGCTCCTTTGTTTTTCCTTCGATACAATCACATGCTTCGTTCTTCGGCTGGTCTGTCAGCTGACGGCGCCCCGACGCTCTGCAGGCGCGACGTGATAGTCTGCTAGCCGCTAACGACGCATGCGTCAGCGAGTTAGCGTGCCCAACCTTGCAAGAAGGAGCCTTCTCTACCCTTCCCTACTTCCGGCTTCAAGAAATGTGACGTAACTGCCTCTCCTTATTTTATTCCTTCCTCCATGAAGGTTCCGCTTTCGCCGAACTGCGCCTCGCCCGTCTCAGTGGTAGTTTCGGGATCGCGTACTGCCGTGCGTGTTTTGCGCGCTCGTGAAAGTCGCTCTGACAGAAAGTTCGACAAAATGCCGCGTGCGTGTGATATTGCCGGATACCCGAATGGTGCACAACGCCAGTGCTGCAGCAAGGAAACCGGTGTGTCTTTTCACTGGGTGCCGCGGAATGAACCCTTACGCTCGAAGTGGCTTAGTGTCATGCCATTGCGCCAGTGTGCTAAACAGTCAAAACCTCTGCGTGTGTGCTCGCTGCACTTTCGTACTGAGGATTACGAGACCAACCGCAACTTGGTGAAGGCTTTGAATGTGCCCATTCGAGCAAGTCTTTGCCGCAGCGCCGTTGTTGCTACTGTGGGTCCCGCTACTTCCGCTCGGCTGCTACTAGTGTCGGCGGCCGCGCAGTAAAAGCGGGCAACGTTAAGCACGGCAGCAGTGACGTATGAAAGTCGTATTTTCAGGTGGGAGACTTGAAGCGCGCTAACGCGATGCGGACCACTAAAAACGTGATTTTATTTCAAAATAAGCACTTCCTTGGCACAAAAGCAGCACTACGAGGTTTCTGGACCGCTATTTCAACAATCAACGTCGACTTAATATTTGCCTTTAGCGTCCCTTTAAAGGGCCCCTAAACAACACCCCAAAATGCAAAGAACAAGCGCGTTGTCCTCTCCTGGCGTTTCCCGTATTTTCAGCACAATTCGTGACTCCAGATCTCTGTTCACGTCACGTCATGAAGAAATAAGCTCTCGATTGGTCCATGTGCGAGGGATAGTCAGTTGCGAATTGCCTCCGACCCTGCTCTGCTATGCAGTCGCACGCCCGCTTTGCCTTGTCTTGCATTGCTATGGTGCTCTATCAACTGATTTCGCTTCGTTTTTTTTGCATTATCGACTGCGCAAGCGGTAATAGGAGCGTGTAGCCGAAAACAGTGGAATCCTGATAGGCACAACGCTTAGTGCTGACATTGTCCACGTGTTTTACAAAAGAATAAATGGTGAGGAGGGGATAGCGCTTGTAGGAAGGCTAGTGAAGGCGAGAAAGAGAACATTCTCTCGTTTTTCAACTCGAAGTGCTGGTTTACGGTAATATCGTGAACGCAGCTGTTACACCGTGCCATGTTACCTCGATGTTACAGCGTTCGTTCTCGTACCATTGCGGGAAACCGACTTGCGTCATCTCCTACGCACATCTCCTGGACTACAAACGGCTCGTCGACGACACCTGCGGTGCGCGGAACTCGTCATGCCAGGCCTACAGAAATATATCTATCGTTCACACTACCGGTAGAGTGTACTAGAACAGGGGAGTGCTCGGAACGAGCTTCGAAAAGTGAAGCCCAAACAGGGTCAATCCGCTTGCAGCGCTGCGATCGGTAGTCTGCAATGCGTCGTCGTTTAAGAGTTGCGCGCGGCTCCGCCGAAGTGGTGCTGGGGTAGAATGCCAGCTGCCCACTCAAAAGGCATGGGTTCGAATCGCAGCTGTAGACCGTGGGTTTTTATTCTTAGTGTCATCTTTTATAGCTGTATTGGTTTTCCTTTGTTTCTTAAAACTAGCTTCAGTTGCTACGTGTTGGTTCAAAAAGTAACGCGAAATGTGAAGTAAAATAGAAGAAGTTTTATAGTGAGTGCAGTTATATGCAGCGCCACCACCCGGGATTGAACAAAGACCTAAAGTATGGCCTCCGAGATTTTCGCGAATACGAGACTCGAAACGAGATTTCAGATTTTACGTTACTTTTTGTAGCAATACGTAGCAACAGAAGCAAGTTTTACGTAGCAACAGAAGCAAGGTGACACTAAGAATAAAAACCCACCGTCTACAGCTGCGATTCGAACCCGGGCCTTTTGAGTGGGACGCGGGCATTCTACCCCTGCACCACTTCGGAGGAGCCGCGCGCAACTCTTAAACGACGACACATTGCAGACTACCGATCGCAGCACTGCAAGCGGATTGGCCCTGTTTGGGCCTCACTTTCTGTACATTGGTGCTGCGGCCGTTCCGAGCACTCCCCTGTTCTAGTAAACTCTACTACCGGTCTCTCCTGGAAACAGAACTGAAAACCACGTGTAAAGTGTTTTGATGCTGCAGGGAAAAACTAACGTACAAACAGAGTCGTTGGCTTTGTGCTCAGGCAAAGTCGGTGTTACCTGGGCGAAATCGGTGTTGGCAAGATCGCCGTGCCATTGGGGGTAAATTTCAGAAACTTACGCGAAGATGGACCCTCGAAGCGATCGAAAGCGTCTGTACAAGCAATGTCACTGGAGCCGAAGTTTTTTCACCAGAAGGCGTCTCTGTCGTCGTGCAGGAAACGCAGTGCAAGTTAAGCTCCGTCTACTGAACAAACCGAGTCTGTGACAGCATCCCACTGACCGCTCCAGAACAGGCAGTCGACTGGTTATTGCATGCGTTCGCTGCTCAACATCTGCAGGAAAGCGACGGTAAGTGATCCACAAATGCGAAATTTCTGGTATAATCTACATTTTCTGGCCGCTTGAGGAACAGCGGTTTCGACGTGTTACAGCTGAATCATGTCAATGACAGCTGCTTGTTATCGAGTAAAAAACGCGTGCATACTAATGTTGACCGGTTGGTCCGTTGCGTTAACACGAAAATAAGTCTGTAACTGGGACAGCTAGTAATAATATCTGGGGTTTTACGGGCCAAATCCACGATATAATTATGAGGTCCGCCGTAGTGGAGGGCTCCGGAAATTTATACCATCTGGTGTCATTTAACGGGCACTGACATCGCACTGTACACGGGCCTCTACAGACTATGTTACGTAAGGCATATGGGCGCCGCCATCATGGGCTGTTGAACGAATGTTTTCTTATTTTTGTATCCCCTGTCGCGAACTGAAAAAGTCAGAAAACGCCGAATGCAACAACCCAACAGTTTTCATGTCTATACGCCCACCGTAACACTGTCCGCTTAGTTGTTCAAGATAAAACACGGCAAGGTTAACAGCCCAGCATGGCGGCATCGAAACCCTTCCAGAAAATAGTCTATAGAATTTCGCCTATAGCAGCCAGAATCGAGCACTCGTATTTCAGTTCAGCAGCCGAGCACCGTAACCGCCTTATAGTTAACACTCGAAGTGTAACGAACTCGTATCCGACACAAAAGTACATTTATTATGTCCCGTACTTCTCATAAAGCACGTATATATATTTGTTGCACACTGACACTGGCGGCGCCTGTGATTCTCCAAAGTCAAGATCGGAGCCGACAGACGGAACACAGGGTGGGACAGCTTGAAAAACAGGCGAAAGTGCCTCATACAGGTTGGTCATATGCTGGCGTTGGCTATGGTGATGGCAGTCTCTATTTGGATGAGCGTAGATAGGAAAACCTGTGGCGGCAGTCGTTACCGGGAGAGTCCGGTACCGAGAGCACCTCGAAACTACTAACGCGTAATGTGCTCTTTCTAGTGAGATTACGTAGCTCAGCTCATGACAAATCGTATGCACGCACTTGTTTCGTTAAGACTGTAAGCGCAATTTCTCCATTTTGAAGGCCAGACCTTGCTTTCGTCACATTTTGTTTCGTCACTCATAGTTCATTTAGCAGTACACAAACTGTAATCATGTCACGAGCATCATGCATCGAGTTATACGTGCGCAGTGCTTCAAATCGGGTACCTACAGCCGCCCAAATCATTAACTAGCATGCGCGAGCGGCGACTTTCCTGTGCGTCAGCGCCATAATGACAGATACAGGCTGCAAACGGGGCGAGGATAAGCGCATGCCCACAAAGCGCGCTCAGCTGTGCCCATCGTCTGCTAAGATGTTCCTTCTTAAGGACGTCAACCCATGTCAGCGTACTTCAGACGAACCATGCTTTTCAGCTTATCTCAGGAGTGGGGGCGTGTGGCGTATTTTAAAATTTTATTCCCTCGATTGCTTTCTGAAACATTCATCAACATAAAATTCGAGCAAAACCATTCGCCTACTCAGGATGGTCATTCGTATGAAGTGCGCTGATATGGGGTGATGTCCATAAGAAGGACCGCCTATCAGACGATGGTCCCAGCTGAGCGCGCTTTCTGGGAGTGCGCTTACCCTCGCCCCGTTTGCAACTTGGCTCTGTCACATGGCGCAGATACATATGAGTCGCCGCTCGAGCACGCTAGTTAAAATTTGGGCAGTTGTACTCTCGTGTAGCGGTATAAGTGTACTTACTCTACAACACCCATCTTTCGCCCAGTGATGTACGCGCGTACGAGCTTACAAGAACCTAGTATCCGAGAGACGGTTGTGTAGTAGTAGTTCCACGAAATGCCTCGACGATTCCCGAATCACCTATAAAGAGTCAGGAAAGGAGCCATTCGGGCGCCGCCGGCGCAGTTGCGGGGCTATAATCAAGTTCGCCGGGAGAAATCTTGCGCGACGGTCTTAAAGCGCGGCGCTCGCTTCGTCGTCATCGTCCCTGCCGTCGCCATCAAGCGTGTCGGCAGCTTCAGCAGTGACCGTCCGGGGGAAGGCTTTGTCGAAACTCTCGCTGCACAAAGTGCCCGCTTATCACAGCCCTGCGGCGCGGCGAGGATCCCTTAATTGCCCGCCTTTCAGGACGGCCTGCCTGCCTGCCGGCTCCTCCACCGCCCGCCTATGGTGAAGCCCCTTGCACTCTCGCGAAGGACCCGCCACAAGGGCTCCCCAAAGTTCTCGACGACGAAACTCTGGCGGGCCCAGCGCGGAACGTCGTCAATCAAATTACACGTCAGCGCCCTTAGAGAAACGAGCGGAGGCCCTCGATGTTCCTGCGGTGTGTGTAAGGGGTACGCCAAACGCGGTCACATATTGGCCACGAATGACAGCAAAAGAAAAAAATGAAAGTTGTTTCCGAGAGTAACAAGTTCTATTGACAAGTAGGAAGGGCTTGACCCTGGGAACAATATTAAAAGGAAGTTGCCTCGTCCCTCTTCTTTATGTGCGGCTGCTGGGAAGAGAAGCTTTGGCCAGCTTCGTTCTTTCTTTCTTTTTTTTTTTGCATGGTTCGCGCGGGACTTGCGCTTGGACCCCTCCGGCTCCCTTGAATGACTTTTCGAAGGTCGGAGCCTTTTCGGAGGACGCCATATCTTTCCGCACTAAAACTGTCGACACGTTTCCGTTGTCTTTGCGCGCGCGCTGTGAAGGAGCCAGCCTTGTGCGGTCGGTCAGTGGTTCTTGGGTCGCTGGGAACGGAGAGTTGAGGGAAAATAGAACGGAAACGAGCCGTGCGCGGCAGCTGTTTGTGTTAGGCAACCGTCAATGTGTGCGGGTCAGTTCACACCCGCCGGGGTGTGGACGAAAATGTTTGAAGCCGGTTCTGGAGAGGTTGTGGGCGCGCTGCCATAGACGAAAGAAGTTTTTCTTTCTTACCTGTACAGACAGTTCAGTGCGTTCAAGGAAAATGTCCGAGAGAGAGGACAACATGCTTATCTCTTGTACGCACATGCTCAACGAAAAAAAAAAAAACGCCATCGTAATCTGCAAAGAGAGGTGGACTTGCTACACATATGTGTTGTGCTTCAATGCATTATTCTCCAAAGTTTGGAACGCTTCGCTTACATGCACAGTCCCGTACACCTCTGTGTATACTGAGCGCGCGAGCAGCCAGCTTTGTTTTGTAAAGCCCTGTTTTGCTCGGCGGGGCGACACCTTGCGGCGGTTGCAGAGTATGGCGTGGTGTGCCCAAGAGCACGCGCGTGCCCAATAGACATGCAGACCTGCTTTGCACGAGTGCGATGTTGGAAAACTGTCCTTCTTAAACCGAATATGGACTCGGCCTCGGCGCAGCTGCGGCATCTCGACGCCACAGATTAACGCGTTTGGGCTGATAACACGCGACCGACTCCTTTAGAACAAACGATGCGCGCTCTGAGGCTGTTCCGTGATACGCGGTCACATAAACAATGATAACCTCGATTAATATTTGGTGGTTTACGAGCCAAAACCACGACATGATTATGAGGCACGCCGTAGTGGAGGGCTCCGGAAATTTTGACCATCTCGTTTTCTTTAACGTGCACTGACATGGCCCAGTACACGGTACTCTAGCATCTCGCCTCCATCGAAATGCAACCGCCGCGGCCGGAATCGAACAAAAATAACCTCGGATAATGTGAACAGCAAATAATAATTGTTGGGGTTTAATGTCCCAAAACCACGATATGAGGGACGCCGTAGTCGAGGGCTCCGGAAATTTCGACCTCGCGGGGTTCTTTTACGTGCATCTAAATTTAAGTACACGGGCCTCAAGCATTTTCGCCTCCATCGAAAATGCGGCCGCAAGGATTCGATCCCGCGACCTTCGGGTCAGCAGTCGAGCAGCATGACCACTAGACCACCGTGGCGGGTAATGCGCACAGCTGGCAAAACATCAACATCCTTTCTGGTTCAAAGCAACGTGCGAGGATCTGTATGTCTATTAGGCCGCGAGTGCTCCTGGGCACATGAGGTCATACCCGGCAATCGCCGGAAGGTACTGCCCCGCAGAGCAAAGCCGGCTGCTGGCGCGCTCTACACAGAGGTGATGTGTTTTACCTATTTTTCTCCGGTGCGTGCATAAAGTACGCCATGGAGGTCAGAGTTCATCCAGGATTCTTAGCTACCTACAGATTCCCTCAGAGCCCCCCCCCCCCTTTTTTTTCTTCGGGCGTTAAACTCCTGTATTCGATTTGAAATTCCTGCTTCAGCTTTCATCCGACTCCTTCGGGGTCTTCGCTTTTCTCTGTCTTATACTGCGTCAAAGCTGAGTTCGTTACCGAGCATGCTATAATAATAATAAAAAAACTCCTGACCCCGCTCTCTCGCCGTGAATCTAACGAACGACGGGTTTAACGCACGTTCGGCCATTGCTCTTCAGGGTACGTAGCGTTCACCTGTCCGACGTCTTTTTCGTTAAGGCATCGCCCCGCGAGGAAGCCGTTGCAGCGGGGTACTTCTACTTGGTCGTTTCTTTTCCTTCCAATTTCCCATTCTCTATTCACCCTTCGAGCATCCGGCACGTCCGTGCCATACACGGTTCGTCAACTTGTTGAGCCGTACGTAAAAGAGCGGGAAACGCGAAGCCCTCGCGACCCCGCCGCGCGCGATTTTGCAGAATAGAGAGCCCGGGAACTGGTAGAACGTGCGTCGATGCGACCCCGTGCGCACGCACGCACGCACGCATGTACGTCACACGGAAGCACGAACGCACGCACGCAGGCAGGCAGCCGGAGGAAGTGGGGGACGAAGTATAAGGGAACGGCGAGCCTCTTGCAGTGACCGGGTTTCTCTTCGATTTTTTGTCCCGTAAGTGCGGCCGCCCGGTCTAAAAATAGAAGGCGCGCCTGTGACCTTTTTCCCCGGGCTGCCCTGCGGCCTTCGTTTGTTCCTTCTTCGTCCGATAGGATTCGTGGTAGTAGTAGTAAAAGAATGGGGCTGGGGGATAAGGGGTGGGTAAAGGGGGGTAAAGGGAGGTATCGAAGGCGATGAACGCACACAGGTCTGCACGCATGGCCGACTTCGTCCGAAAGAAAAAGAAGACAGCAAGTGGTAAAGAAGGCGCCTGATAGTCTCGATTCTTTCACGCGCTTTCTTTTCATCCAACCGCTCTTTTATCATTTTACCCAGCCGTTCGCGCGCACGTTTGAACGACCATAGGAAGCCGCGTTTCAATAGCTCGTAAATGCAGTATGTGTTGTTGGTTTTTACTCCGAGTTTAGCATTTCCCGTCTGATGTATCATGCATGCAGTGCACTTATTTTCGCTGAAGTATTCTAGCTGTCTGATTGTTCCTTACGCGCAGTGGTATGCGTGTCAGTATTAGTGGCACTAAAACTGAAATTGTCGGCTCGGGGAATAGAATGCGGATATTGAAAGAAGTGATGCATCCGAATGAGGATTGCTTTGCAGATGGCAGTTTGGGTACGTGTTGCTGGGCGTTTCGAAAGCTGCTTGCATAGTGAAAGAATGCGAAACTCGCAGATAAGTCTAGATCATGTATGGTTTACTTTGGCAGTACCAAAATTTATAGACACGAGCTCCGCTCCCATGTTTACTTTTTTTTTTCCTCAATAAAAATCTCCTATGCACGTTTTTTAGGCTTCACGGTTAGACAGACGTGCAGTGCGGCAAAGCATAATTATCGCATCGCGGTGGGAGGGATGGGAGTATTGGAAAATATACTTACTTATTAAGACGTATACCTTAGATACCTCATGAAACGCGAAAAGTGAGCGTCGGCGGCGTCACCACGAGTGATGCGAAAGATCAGCATGTGACATCGTCAAACTATGACGCCATAGTGACGTCACAGGTCGCCAACATTTGTGACGTCATGATGACGTCGTCACAGGACATCGTCGCTTGGTCAAAGGTGGGCCCATCCCGGAGGCACTGCAAAACTACGTGAGATGCAAAAAAAGCTTCCGATTTTTCCGATCTCGGAGGCAATGCAAAAGAACGTTGGATGCAGAAAACTTCTTTTTTTCTTGGAGGGTGGGTGGTGCGATGTGAATCAATACACTTGACTGAGAAGAAAAAGAAGCTATAGCTTTCACCTTCGAGTTGTCTTGGGCCAATGTAAAAGGAATCGTGTCAATTTATTAAACAAGCTGTCACAAATTCATATATTTTGGCAACGCGGCACCTTCATGACGTCAGTGGAGCAAATGGGGGCATCGAAGCTGGTGCACTGACTGGACCTCGGGTTCACGAGGTTTCTGCATTCTGGCGTTTCTTGCATTCAGATATCCACTGTCGCGGACAGCCTGTTTTGTATGCTGGCACACCCCTGCAAGCGCCGGCCTCGGAGGCCCCAGCCCACGGGGCGCCCTAATTCCAGCTCTTATCACCCTAAATGAAAGCCGAAATGTGCCCTGGAGACACCGTGCGGCCCGCGTTGTCCCTCCTTCTCGCAGGCTAAGCATTCTCGCCGCAATACAGAAGTGTGCCACAAAGAAGCCTTCTAAAACACATCTACCATTTTGAAACATCGTGTGAAAAAAAAATGGTGGACAACTCCATCATTGTACTGGACTATAAGTGAATTAAAACAACGTTGTTGTGACTACGCGTAGCTAACGTCTGCGGACATTAGTCATCATATAACCAACACCTCCATAGTTTACGCGGAGCATAGTAACACGACAGGGATGGAGAACTAGACGACATACACGTGCACTTCCGCCAGCACCAGGAGCGGCTGGTTGAAGCGGTAATGTCTTCCGAGGTTTGGGAAAATTATCGCCATAAAGAAACAAAACAAAACAAAACAAGATTTTCCTTCGGTTGTTGGGGTCTGAACCCAGTCATTCACGCTCCGAAAGCGAGTGTCTTTATTACTGGGCTACACACCCGTGGTTGATGAATGTGAATACGTGCATATCTAAACAATATGAATGTGTTTCACCCGTGGTGCAAAAGAAACGTAGAAGGAGTACACTTTCTCTGCAGGCTTCACTGAATTATGTTGTAGTGCACTAAAAGCCTTCTGCAGGATACAATGTAGAGCCGACACAGAGGATTGTACACATAAGTAAAATTTTTCCTTTGCAAAAATTTAATGTCAGACTCGCGTCTCGATGGCCCATCGGAGGCGGCTGCCCAGTTTGCTACCCTACTTTGTTGGAGATGTAGTAAGAGATGAAAAAAAAGAGAAGGGGTGGTGCCATTACGGTCACACACGTGCAACTCTCCATTAAGCCTACAATAGACCAGTAAGCCCGGTCGATCTTAAAAATACTGGCGATGCCCGCGCCACTCTGCATGCCTGCGTCACGTAGCGTGGCACTTCATCGTACAGGCATCTGAAGGCAGTAGCAGCTGAGGCTCTCTCAGGCTGGAGAACTGAGACGTTTTGCGAGGCCGAGTGACCTTGAGTAAGATTGAACGCTCTTCCTGGAAAGACGAACGAATGCCACCGAGCCGTCCTCGAGCGCGCGGATTATCCAGCTCTCGCTTCCTCGTTAGTGCGTGATTAGGACGCCCCGAGATAGGCGCGAAGCCGAAGAAAAATTTTCGCACGTCTAACGAGCACGCCGCTGCCACCGAAGAGGCCGGCTGGCTTCACTTTCTGTGCTGGGTCACCCGTATGGAGACGTTGTTTTAGTTTCTTCGAACGGGCGCGCTTAGGCAAGAAGCTTGCACTGTTTGCCTCGGCACGTGGACTTTGTTAACAGGGATTACACGTCCTTATCTAAATCCCGTAAGAGAAAGCATGCGGGGATTCCTTCTCAAAAGTGTGACAGTGATGATTATGTCGTTGCTTCTCGAATGCGTTGAAAAAAAATGAAAGCACCTGAGCGTTGAGAACCGTTTCTGTAAAATCCTGAATTGTGTTGGCATAGTGCCCTCCTTCGGTAGCGCTGTTAAAGAAGGCGACGACGTTGATGCTCTCGTGTGTGTTCGCCTGTGTGGCGTAGCTTGCCTCTGTGACATCTGGACTATCGCTTGTTTTTTTGTGTTTTTTTTTTCGTGTAAGCCATCTTTTTTACACAACGTCTTGTGTCTTCGACGACGACGAAGATAACAAGTGGTAAAGAAAAAACGCAACGAAGACTTGTTCCGCAGTGCAACTTTAAATTTTGTCGCTATGTGTTATTAGGCGAGCGCTAAGTTTTAAACAAAACGAGCGTGGGGCATTTTACGACACGTACGCCGCGGTACAGTGTGCCGTAGGATGATTATTTTTGCGCGATTGTCAATGTGACTTTGACGCTGCGAGTTTCAGCAAACCTGTAATGCACGAGCGGCGCAACGAAAGTGAACTACAGAAGCGCAGAACTTGGCGTTGTTACTCGAAATTTCTTTAAATATCGTCCTCTTCCCGCTGTTCATGCTCAAAACAGCAAAGTTAATCGCACACGCAGATATCATGACGATTTATTTAAGTAGAAATTACGGTTATGATGGCAAACTAACAGAAAGGGATCTCCTGTACCGCCTAACAAGAGGTTTCGATCATTTATGCATAAATGAAAACATCGGTGAAGCCTTTTTGTGTTTCTAATCTGACTGGCGGAAGTTTTAAGCGGCAGCCTATGATTGATTGTGAGCACGCCGGTCAGGAGACAGCGTTGGTTGCGACGCCGGTTCTGTGTAGCAGTAGATTCAAAACACGAAGAGTAAAGATTGGTTTTTATCTCTCCTTACCGAATACTGTGGAATGCAGGATAATTTGTTGTTCTTAGACAGAGCTCCAAAGATGCCATTAAACGATGCAAAGCTCACACTTCGACATTTGTTTTTTGTTAGCATATTGTTTATGAAATCCGTAACTCTCACTAGCACAGAGAATTAGTCAACGTGCATTAATACCTCGGCAATACATTTTCAAACCTAGATTATCGTATCCATCGTATGAAGCATAGTAGCGCCATTAGCATCTTAAGAAGCATAGGTGAGCAGGTCATCTTGACCTGTTTGAGGAATCAACGTAGACAGATAATTTGACGCCCCGACCTGAGAATAGCCATATAAGGTTCTGCCCGTAACTTGAGCTAAGAAAGGAGTGAAAAAGGGAGCTATGATGTACGTACTGAGCAATAGCTGCAGTCTCTGCTTTTCTTTTTCCAAAACAAGCAGATGACTAGAATCCTGATGGCGCAATGGGACAGCCGTTCAGTAGGGTCGACTGGACAAAGATAGCCTAGCGCGGGTATAGCCTAGCGCGAATCATTTGGTGCCCATGTAAGATAAAGGGCCCCCGCAATTGTAACGAAAATTGTTGCCAGGCTTACACACGTTCTTTTTAAAGCCTTGCTTGAGCCCCTCAAAGCGAATAGCGCATATGTGCTTTTGTCAACTGTAGGCCAACTGTTGATGAGGATATTCGTTTGATAATCGTTCAGTGAAACCCTGGAAGACGCTTGAGCTTCTCCTTCAGGGGGGGGGGTGAAGGTGATAGTATAATAAGCCCCGTTCGCATCGCCTTCTCATTCGCTTGACACGCATCGCTTCTGAATGCACAGCTCAACCACGCCACGAGGAAATCAACGTCTATGCGCGTAACGTCGGTCGTTTCAAACTCTTTTAGAATGCCTAGTGCAAGTACTGTTGCGAAGCTCCCACTACTCCGTAAGTCATCATTTTGAGAATTAGCGAATTTCTTCACTGTACTAAGTGCCACTAAAGAGCAAAAAGTGAGAATAGTTCTCCTGCCACTTTTGAACCGCAATAAAGTTTTCACTCACTCACTCACTCACTCACTCACTCACTCACTCACTCACTCACTCACTCACTCACTCACTCACTCACTCACTCACTCACTCACTCACTCACTCACTCACTCACTCACTCACTCACTCACTCACTCACTCACTCACTCACTCACTCACTCACTCACTCACTCACTCACTCACTCACTCACTCACTCACTCACTCACTCACTCACTCACTCACTCACTCACTCACTCACTCACTCACTCACTCACTCACTCACTCACTCACTGCCATTTTGGAGCAGGTCAGTGCACATAACAAGTCTGCTCTACTACAATGCGTACATGCATGAACTTTGATGCATTTAAAGTTAGCATAACACATTCTCTCTACACTTATCGTTGTCAGCAGGCCCTGCATGAAGCTTTGGTCCCAACTTCACAGAAACTAAAGTATAGCGGCTGCCAGTGACTGAACGACTTGCTTTTCATTTTGCGAGGCTGCCTCTTGCTATCATGGCGCTCGTTAAAAAGAACGAGCCGAATTGCGGACGGTATTCCCGACCACCTGAGATGGCGCCCGAAGCAATGCTTTGAAGCTGCGGTATGCGCAGTTTAATGCAGACAGTTGGCTCCTACATATGTTTTAATGTTCCCGCGAAATTGGCCGCAAGGAGGCACTCTAGAAAAGAAGAAACCAGCACGACGCCGTTCAAACCTTCACGCGACCTAAAGACACACCCATTCGCGTGTTTGCGCTCATGATTGGCTGACGTCTGGAAAATACCACTGCCCTGCTCTTGCGAAATATTGCCTCGAGCTGAGGGCGAATCTTGAGAAGACCAGGCCGTTATGACGGGCAAGACGTAGCGTGCTATCCTTGGCCAAACAAGAACGTCGCGTGGTTAGCAAGTGGCGTGCGTACCGGCGCGAGGAACCGATTGTGCGAAGGCTGAAGCATTCACCGATCACGCCAGCTGGATTCAAACCCGTATCGTCCATAGCGAACATCGGTAACGCGGTGGGACTAAAGGAGTGGTGGGTTGGAAGCCCTTGTAGAAAGCAACGTTTGAGATTGGGCTAGTCGGTAATCCATCTTCAACAAACCACACAGGAGCGGACAACGGACAAAGAAGGGAACGGCGCCTGTCTTTTTTCCTTTTTTTTTTTTGTACGGTGCCCGCTTGTGCGCTGTTTGCTGAAGCCCTTGTAGAATTTTCACACCTGGTCACGTCGATTTGCTGCTGGTCATTTTATGCGCAGCCCCTCCCCCTCCCCCCTTTTTTCTTCCTTCCCCAACAACAGACGTTGCCGGCGACATCAAGAGCAAGAAAATGGGAACGAAGATAAATCTCGTGTTTGTTTGTTGTTGTTTGCTTTTCTATCCTTTCTGGGATGCCGTGCGTACCCACTGAAAACAGGTCCCCGCCGCTTCGCAGTTTGCGTTGTCTCATTTTTTTCTCTCTCTCTCTTTCGACGCTTGCGTGTCCCTTGTTCCTTAACGCGTGATCTGTCACGTGTGATAAAGCGACACAGTCCGCTGAGCACGAAGTGATTTTTAATATCAAACCGCCTCTCACGTTGCGGCATTTGTCATTTTTACTGCCTCGCCTCCCGGACGTAGCGTCGCTAAAAACGGAGCGCGCGAGCCCAAGAATAAAAAAAAAAGAAAAAAATTCAACAAAAAATAAAATGAAAGGGAAGACCTCTTTGGGCTCCTAAACAAGCTGCGGCAGTGGTACCCAACCGGCGCTATATATATATAAAAAAAGAAACGAAACACGACAAGAAACGGTGGCGGCGATGCTTCCCTTTCCCTCATACATCTCCTCCTCTCTCTTTATTTTCTCTCACCTCGCAGTACCGACGTCGCGTCTGTGGGTGCGAGATGGAAAGTGAGCCCTTAAAAACGGGGTCGTTCTAAGCGACGGTCCTCGGCGAGCGTGATAAGTATGCACCGCATTCCTCGTAACGCGACGCGCCCGTGATTCACGGGTCCCGTTCTGGCAGCTCGCCATCCGAAAAAAAAAGATGGCGTCGTACTCAGGAGAGGAGGAAAGGGTGAAACCGAGGGGCTGCTGCATCTGTCTCCCTTGTTTTGCACGGCTGCCTCTCCGAAAAACCCCCGACTTCGCCTGCCTGCGAACCATGCGAGAGGCCCGGAACTAAGAAATAAGCGAAGTGGTAAAAATGGAACACACAGCGAACACTACCCTTCCGTACTCCCAACCCCTTCGAGCACATTTAATTGAAGCTTGTCACGCTCCGATGAAGCACTGCGAATGCGCGCCGCGCGGTCATCGTTTCGCTTTCATTTTTTTCCTCTTTTCTCGTTATTAAGCCCTTGCGGTCTCAAAATGAAACGAACTGAATCGTTTTACGGGCGAGAGTAACAATGAGAGGAGAAAGAAGTGCGCTCAAAGTGTAGTGGGTGAAGAAAACAAATTTATAGCCGTACGTTATCGTCGGGCCCTTTTCTTTGGTTAACTGATTGGGTAATGCGTTAAAAATGAAGAAACAAAACAAAAGGTCGTGGAGGACCTTATATTCTCTGATGCGACAGGGAACCACGGACGCGGAACGCGTGAAGAAGACTCGCGCGAGTGGAAGTCAAGCGCGTCGCTGTTTCTCGCTCGGCGTAAAAGAACATTCTGTAGGAAGGTAAAGCGGCAGAGCCACGATGTGTACCCAGCGCTAGAAATGATGTGATTGCAATTATAAAGCATCGTACGGTGCTACGGAGGCAACGGCGCATGCGTTTCCCTTTCTGATTTAATGCAGTCCGCACGAAGATGAACGCACCCGCCGGCTCTGTCCTCGGGGGGCTCAGTACAGGCTGCACTGAATGCTAGGCAGGAGAGAGAGAGAAATAAACGTTTATTTGCGAAACAGTGTTCCGAGCGATGCTCGGTATCACCCTAAGGTGGGAGGGCTCCCTAGTCTAGGAACCCTCTGACAGGATGAACAAAACATTTTTGCTTTTCTAAAATTCATAATGTGGGCGGTCAACCATTTTTGTCATTTGTTGGTGCAAGTCTCAAGAATGAAATGAATTGCTTCATTAAACGCTTCCAAATACGGTTTCATTACTGAAATAGTTTAAAGCACATTTCAAAGGCTTCTTACTACTGCTATTTGCTTTGGATTGCAAATGCAATATATGACGACTTTTACGTTATGGATATGCACGACTATAGCCGCATAGCCTAAAGATAGGGATGCTATCTTCGGTCACTTTATTTAGCACCACGTCCGGATAAATTTTGTGCCTTGTTTTGCTTCACACACAGGCACACGAACACAAGTTCACAAAACTATAGGCCATACCCGCCTCCGAAATTTCCTGCTGTTTGAGTCCTGTCAGTCAACAGCATCAAGGCGATCCAGAGGTGAACCTACAAACCTGCTCCCGATATGACTATATACTTAAACACACACACACACACACACACACACACACACACACACACACACACACACACACACACACACACACACACACACCACACACACACACACACACACACACACACACACACACACACCACACGCACACGCACACACACACGCACACGCACCACACACACACACACACACACACGCACGCACACACACACACACACACACACCACACCACACACACACACACACACACACACACACACACACACACACACACACCAGGCCCGTAGCCAGGAATTTTTTTCGGGAGGGCGGCCCACTAGCTGAAAGCCTCGACTATTTGAGGAAAACGCCTATTTTCATGATTTATTTTCGATAAAACACCATGTGTCATCAAAATTTCGGAATTTTTTGTCTGGCCCGTAGCCCCCCCTGGCTACGGGCCTAACACACACACACACACACACACACACACACACACACACACACACACACACACACACACACACACACACACACACACACACACACACACACACACACACACACACACACACACACACACACACACACACACACGCGCGCGCGCGCGCGCGCGCGTGTTTGTGTGTGAGTTACGTAAGCACAGCGCATAACCCTACCGCACGAACGTAAGCGTTAAAACGTTCACGGCTCGATTCTAACTCTGGGACTCTTGTACCGAAGCCCTATGCTAAAGCCACTACAACGGCTCAGACACAGGTTTCATCAACAGGCGCTGATGGGGAATTTCGTTCATGCAAGCCATCGTGATGAGACATTCAACACGTTTTCACAAAGCTATCGTCGAGTTGCCGTTCGATTGAGAGTGGCTACAGACTAGTAACTTCGGAAACATAGATAAACGACAATGCGATGCGCATTTCCTGCGACAAACGTGACTTGATAGGCTAATCGATGGGTTCGAAGTTGAGAGGCTCGAGTCCCGCCCTCTGTCGTGCCTTTCTGATGAAGGCGTTATGAAACAACGTATGCTTAAAGTTCGCCTCATCTGTCCGTGCGGCTAATCGTTTGCAGTTGGATAAATATTCAGCTGGTGTATGCTTTATGGTCTAGCCGTAATCGAAGTGCGCTTTTTCTTACTTTACAACTGTTTCATGGAGGCGAAAGCCTTCATGAAGCCTTCATGGAGGCGAATGCCTCATGAATCAAGAAGTTTTCGAGATTAGGCGAGACTTGACGATACATCGTGAGACCGGCATCTGCGCCAACAAGAATGACGTCGACGTCACCAAGAAAGAATCAATATAATAGACTCAGATGAACATGAATAAAAAGAAGATGGCTTTCGCCTTCCAGTCGTCTTGTCACTAAGGGGCATGTGACTGTCGCCTTGAAGTTATCTCAAGATCATAAGAATCGCCTTCTGTTACTGAAATAACGTCGAAACTAGACATGCTGGACATGAAGACACCCGCTTAGAGTGGGATGCCTAGTCGTAGCCTAAATAGGATTTGAATCCATCGCGAATGTAAAATTATATCCGGTTGAAAACTGCAGTTTACCCGTGGGCAATACGAAGGCTGTGCTGATCTCGGATTCCAGTCTACTTTTAGACAACCGCAGAGGAGCAGGTCTCGAACATCGGTTGTGACTGTGCGCGGTGCGCGCAGTACTTGTTCTCTCCTTCCTCCTCGCTTCTTATGTTTTCTTTCTCTCCCCTTTCCCCTCACCCCCCCCCCCCCCGTGTAGGCTAGCGAACCGGGTACAACCTGGTTAACCACCCTGCCTTTCCTTTACCTCTCTCCCTCTCATTTTATTAAGGCGAAACCCTAAATTTCTCGTGCGAACGTGACCTTGATCGAAAAGTCGGCTTGAGAGAAGTGAAGAAAAAAAAAAAGAAAATAAACTCAGAGTCCCTTGCGTATTCGCCTAAGACGACTTGAAGGCGAAAACAATCTTTTCTTTTTTATTCTCAGTCGATGTATCGGTCCTCCCCAGACCGCCTCTGAAAGCTTTATGTGCGTAACGTGGTATATAACGTGGTTTTCTGGGCTGCCTCCAGGATCGGATACATTTATGCACCCCACCTGTTTTTGCACGGCCTCCGTGATCGGCCCACCTTTGACCAAGTGATTAATTCATGTGATGACGTCATCGCGTGACGTCACGTTATGCGACGCAATGATGACGTCAAAGTGCGTCATTATGACGTCACACGTTTCGACCATCTGTAACGCGGGGACCCCGCGATGATTCTTTGGATCACTCGTGTTGATGCCGCAGACGTTTCAGATGATGACAAAGTTCAACCGCGCGAGCTGCCCGTTCACTTCGTCTTTGCTGCGTTAGCGTGAGTAAAAATATTTTTGCTAGATGCTTAGAACTTTCTAAGAATGTGAAGGCGAAACGCTAGCTGCACCTTCTTTTGATCAGCTGCTGAACTTTCTTGCGGAAGCCGCCTCTTTGCTCCACCAGTTCTGTACTTCCAGTGACCGGCTGTGATACGCTGCACTGTGTGTGTGTGTTGTGAAATGCGTCTCTCTCTCTCTTTTACTTCCTTATTCCCCTCCCCATGTGTAGGGTAGCAAACTGGACGTAGTCTAGTTAACCTCCCTGCCTTTCTCTATGTTCCTTCTCGCTCTCTTTCTGCATTCCCAGAACGCTTGCGTCGCATTAGGACCGAATAGGTCTCTCGTCGGGCCGCTGCCAAAGCTTCATCCATAGCCGCTTCCTCCCGATAGCGCTTACGACGGGCAGCATCTCGAGCTGCTCTAGCCTCTTCCTCAGTGACGTACTTTCTCGTACGTCCTCGCCCGCAACTAAGGCTTGGTGACGCGATATCTGCTATTTATATTACGCAAACTCATGCTCCGATACCATACGTATCAAATATAACTCTAACTTGAACCAGAAAGGTCGATGTCGAAGCAGTTTTATTCTTTACCAGGCTTTTCCGGAATACTCGGAAAACCGGAAGTGCTCGACCAGAAGTGCTTAGAAGAGGAAAAAAAGTGTAACTCGTTGCTCGTGCCACAGAAAGACACGAAGATGGCCTAACTGCAGTGTCGTGTGGGCAATAATCGTTGGGGTTTTACGTCCCAAAACTACAGTATGATTATGAGGAACGCCGTATAGTGGAGGGCTCCGGCAATTTCGACCATCATGGTTTTCTTTAACGTGCACCTGAATCTAATTACACGGGCCTCTAGCATTTTCGCCCCCATCGAAACGCGGCCGCCGCGACCGGGATTTGATCCCGAAACCTCCGGGTCAGCAGTCGAGCACCATAACCACTAGACCACCGCGGCGGGTGGTGTCGTGTGGGTGCTCGCGGGAAGCCAGCTGTGACCACTTGACCCAGTGCCGAATTCGGATCAAGGCCGCGTCCCGCGGTCGGCCCCGGGATGCGAAACGACGACCCCCATCGATCCAACGCCCGCCGAGTGGGCACCGAGAGAATAGAAAGACAGAGACGCGGAGAAGTGTCGCCAAACGTTTTCCGAAATGCGTTCACCTCGACGGAGACGTTTCATTCCTTCGTCCTTTCTTTCTCCTCCGCGCACTGTGTTCTCGCGTGGTTTTTTGACTTCCCTCTGCTTCTTCTCCGTGCGGCGCGCGTCGTTCAGAGTCGAGTTGAGTTCCCCTTCCCTCCATGTTCTCCTTTGCGGGTCGTTTTGCGCAGAAGTTCGCGAAAACGGTCGTCGTCAACGCGACTGCGGTCTTCTTGACCCACTCGCTCTGTCATGTTCACAGCCGCGCCGGTCTAGACAGGAACGATCTTCTGCCTTGTCACCTCGAAGGCGCGGTGGACCGTGCGTGCGCGCAGCGCTTGAGTCGTAGCCACGACTACAACGACCTTCGGGCCTTTCCTTCTTTTTTCCCGGGTCTGCGGATCACGGCAGGATTTTGTGGGATAAGGCTTTCTCGCCACGAGAGGACGTAAAGCACGGGGCGTCTCTGTCTTTTCTTTCTTCTTTTTTTTTTTCGTCGTTGGCGATGTATGCTGTAGCTGACGGGTGTGACTTTCCTTTTTATGTTGTGCTGCTAAAGTTGGTAGCTTTCATACAGCGTTGGCGGCCTCCCTAAAGGGTTGGCTGGCGTTGTGCCCCTTTAGGTGGTAATTATCATGATGCTTACTCCGTATTACCGATTTTTTTCTTGTATATCTGCTTCCTTATCGAATGATAAACATATAATAAGTTGCTTTTTCCTCGTGGTCATTCGAAGTATGCACATGATACCAACGCACTGCGTGAAATTCGGTGCATTGCACTTTAAAAGAGGTCAACTCACGTCACACTGCACCGTCTCATTCGTGGTTTTAACGCGAGTCCCAATGCCGGTCAGCCTGCCAACCTTTGACGATCCGTCAGCCTCGACAAGATCTCTCGTATCGAATACAGTATGATGCTTGCGAACGTATTCATTATTCATATCAAAGTTTATTCCTTCACCTGAGTCTGTCGTAAATAGGTAGTGCAGACAGACATGCGCCACCTGCAATGTTACTGGACGTGTAGCGCTGGATGCGAACGCTACCATGGCCAATATTGCCAAATAAGCGCGGAATAATGATATAACAACTGTTGGGGGTTTACGTCCCAAAACCACAATATGAATATGACGGACGCCATGTTGAAGGGCTCCGGAAATTTCGGCCACATGGGGTTCTTTAACGTGCACGTAAATATAAGTGCGCCCACCTCTAGCATTTCGCCTCCATCTCAAATATGCGCGGAAGTCATGGCCATGAGTTAGCTGACTACAGGACCGGCCAAGTGCGTAAGATTTGGGACGTGCGATCAGAGGCCGCAGCGAAAACGCAATGACAGATTTTAGCGTTATGCGCGGTTCTATTTCTGTACCATTGTCTCTGTATGTTGCGACTCCGATAAACCTGACGCACGAGTGACAGAAGCTGTCTGCTTACTAGCGCATTACTGCTTTCGTGCGCTTATTGTTCTTTAATTGACGAAAGCAAGTTTTCGTACAGTACGTAAAAAGTGTTGTTTTTCTTTTTCTTATGACTTCGTCGTCATCACAGTGCCGCCTTGGTCTGTCACCAGACTGACATGCTTCGACTGGAAGGCCGTTAATCATGGCCGGTATTCACATAAAGGACCTACCCTAAAAATCTTCATGAGAGAATATTTCAGCCAATCCTGATGCTGGACATGTAATTAGAGAAGCCGGCCGACCAACGGGAATGTGCACTAACGAAATAGAAGTTTTGGGAATTCGGCTTCATGTCTGTAAATAAGCAACGAATGAAAGGCGGATACAATGCCCAGTACGTGCCAATTGCACTGTATGCAACCTCCCCCGAGACATTCGGTTGCTGCTATAGTCACATGACACGCTCTGGTTGCACTACACCATAATGGAGCACACCACGTCGCACGCACGTTTGGAGTAGGTTTTGCTAGCTCGAGTCAAAACGCGAGCCGTCGGCATTCTATTCTGTATGGATGAAAGCTTCAAACTACTGAGACCCGGAATGCCTCATGCAGCTGACGCTGGCTAATTAATCCACGCACGCAGGGCGTTCAGCGACTTTTAAGAAAAAGATGCGTCGACAGCTAATTTCACCTCCCGTCAATATTTTGGAGCGACTACCAAAGAAAGGATGGCGCTGGTTTCAAGAACAAAAAGCACCGACACTCGCTTGAGTAAGCCTTACTACAGCTTTAATGAACAAAAATCGATGCTCCAGGTTTGACGCAACCAAGAAGTTTCTGCAGTGGAGCCAGAAATAGGCTCCTGTACAGGTACCATGGAGGTTGTTACGCCCGCCCACAGAAAGTATTCGACAAAAACGCTGAACACCCCCAAGGTGCGTTTTTACCTTGCCTTGGCGGAAGCAGTGGTGGTTTGTTCAAAATGATCAGATTGAAAATATTGGCTACTATTATGCTGTCAGCTTCTCCACAAATAAAAAAAATTGTTCAATGATCAAAATATAACCTGCTGTGTTAGTACAAAAGTTCATTATAATAAAGCATATTTCGTAGTCATTATTCCACAATTGCAGAAAAAAAAGCAGCGCCAAAAAGGCACTTTTTGACAGTATGCGCAAGTGAATCGATTAAATGAATAGAATAATACAAATTGAAGAGACTCTCAACAGCTGAATGTGTAGCCTGTTTTTTCTCTCGACTGGATCTCGACTGAGGCATGCAATGCAATACCAGGTCAGGTGTAGACAGCTTGCAATGCCTCCGATCCTGGAGGCAGTGCAAAACTGCGTTGGGTGCAGAAAGTCTTCGGAGGGGGGAGGGTCAATACATCTACATCGACTGGCAAGAACGAGAAGATAGCTTTCGTCTCCGGGTCGTCTAGGCGAACATACAAGGAACCGTCCGAGTTTTTGCCATATACTTCCATCCGGTGGCGCTAAGCAATGCTCTCTTGCGGACTGCGCGAAACAGCGCCACTTTTCCTTTCCTACCAATGACAACCTGCCCTACGTGTACTGCTCGTAACCGCCTGAAGCCGAAATAACAGAAATGCCGCCGAAGCCTGAGAATCGAGCGCCGCTAAACTCAGTTTGGAAAAGGGTGAGGTCGATATTTTGTTCCTTCGTGCCGACGCTGTCGCCCGCCGTTCTTTTCGTCAGAGCGTTCTAGTTTCTGTGTTTGCTTATAGGGACACATTCGGGCCGTTCGCTCGGTGTACGCCACGTGTTCGTCGTCTGTGCTGCGCCGGCGGCCGGACTCTCGTATCTCGTCCATTGTTCGCTGTTCTTTCGCCTGACTGTGCAGCTGGGCTTGCCAGCGCTGTGTGCGTGCGTGCGTGGGGCGGCCGGGCGGCGTGGTCTTATTTATAGCCGGCAGCCCGCGACTCCCGATGGCCTGCGCGTGTTTCCAGTTCGCCTTCCCTCCACGCTCTTCCGACCAGGTCCCAGTCGTCATCGAATGAGACTGATCCAAGACCTGCGAGGGTTGCTCCAACGGGGACCAACGACACTCGCGTATAAGTTTGCCGTCATGCCAGCACCTCGGCACATTGCCGCCTTCATACTTCAATTGCAAAAGCCGCGCGCTAGGGTCGGGTGCACAGGACGCATATAAGTACACAGAAAAAGCGTGATTAGGGCTAGTCCTACATATACTTCTCTGCGTTCTCTGTCAACTTCGGCATTCCGGTATTGTATGCTCCAGGATTGTCTTTCTTTCTTTGTATAATAATACTAAATGCATTGTTAAATAAAGAACGCATTGCATAACGAAGGTATTCTTAAAAGTTTGAAGGACCACCGGCCTGCACGAGCGGCTGTAGACTGATAGTGATGCCGTATACCGCACAAGACTGACGGACTGTGACGTAATGTGTGTGCTCCCTCTCTCTCTCTCTCTCTTTTCCAGAATGATTTGGATAAAATCTTTACATGGTGCAGGAAATGTAACATGCAACTAAACACGCAAAAAAAAAAAACGGTTCACACGCATTTTACAAGAAGAAAAACGGTACAGAGCATGACATACGACATCAGTAAATCTCGCTTGGGTAGTGTCCTGGAATTCAAATATTTAGGAGTTTATCTTACACGGTCCATGTCCTGGCACTGTCACGTTGACCACATCACGGGAAAAGCATGCAAAATACTTTTTCGCGACGGAACACCAAGCTCTTTCCAAAACAAGCTCGTGGTCTGTTGTATAAAACATATGCAAGGTATATCCTGGAATACAGTTGTATGGTTTGAGACCCTTCAACAAACATTGACAAGAACAACATTCAGAAAGTGCAAAATCTTGGGGCCCGATATGTTTTAAATAACTACAGCAGACAGCTTAGCACGACCGCTGCGAAGCATACATTGGGATGGGAGGTGCTTCACGAAAGAAGAAAAAAAAATTACACCATCTCCCGCTAAAGGGGACCATGGCCCGTATTCTCAAACGATCGCAAAAGGCGATAGTATCGCGTTTGGTGACGTAGAATTTGATGCGTTGAATAAGCAAAAGAAAGACTTGCCTGTGACGTCATTGTTGCAACTGGCCGTTGGTAGGACGAATGTCTCACAACACGGGAGTGAGCGCACTGTACGAGCGCAGAGCAACCCGAGTACGGCGTTTTCGAGCGTGTGCTGCTGCTTCTACGCAGTGGCCAGGCTTGGCCGGCTTGGCTGTGGCTACTTGAAGTGTAAGACGTGTTGAAAGTGCTTTCAACCTTTTTTTGTTCGATTATTTAATGCACAGTATAATATTTCAAGAATGGAACTTTGCGTGAAACGTATTTTCGTTGAGAGTTTAACACGGCGTACTCGGAGAGTTCAGCTGTAGCGTGCCGCCGCAGCGACATCGTCTCAAGATCTGAACATGTTACCGGCTCGCGATAAGCCACGCGAGCAACGCACGGTTCATGCTCCTGGGACGTTCAAACCACGAAAAAACACGCGCTGGCAAAGAACGAGTGCTGATAACACCCCAAGGTAATGCTCGATGAAAGCTTCAGCGTAAAAAATGCTGCGTATATCCACCGAGGATTGAATACTAGAAGCTACCGCCTACGTCGCTGAAATGCTAGACTTCACCACGAACCGACGGTTAACGGTGCCTTCGCTTATTGCAAATATGTCGAGAGCACCGTCGAGCTCCATGACGCAAAATTGACGTCGGCGGAATTACCAGATGGCGCCCTAACTTTTCCGGTTTGCTCAATAGCCAATCAGCGCGCACCAAAGGCGATACTTTTGCGATTGTCGCCTTTTGGGAATACGGGCCCATGAAGCGATGCGAAGCCGGAGCACTTGCACGATCGCGCGCTCCGTTGGCGTTCGTTGGGCATGCTACCGACCTCGCGTCGTGGAACGCGAAGAGGGACGCTACGCGCGTCGTATCTTCCATCTAGCCTGGCCGTTATTTCTCACAGGGCGAGCGGGGAACGCGGTCGACAGGCGGGCGAGAGGGGGCAGCGTAGGAGAGGAGAGAGAAGGGGAGGGGACGCGCATGCGCTCGAGCTCATCGCGGCGTTGCGCAGGAGAGAATTTCAGCATGTCTAGCCCGCGTTTCAGAGGAAGAGTGGAAAGGGGGAGGGGAGAGGGGGAGGGGGAGAGGGGTAGAGGACATGGGGAATGGTGAGGGAGAGTAGAGAGGAGGTGTGTGGAGAGGGTATGCGCATGCGCAGTAAGGGTGGTCACGCCGCACACCACCACCACCGGATTGAGCTCCGCCTTAAGATACTTCGCATCTAAATATTGCGACATATGTTCTTCCACAACATTTAGAATATGAGAACTGGCATGGACCGCGATAGGTATATTTTACGACCTCATTATGCATCCAGCTGTTTGGGCCACGCGCACGAGGTGCGCGAACGTAAGTGCCGAAATGAACATGCTCATGCCTTCATATTTCCCCCAAACGATCCGTGACTGGAATCGTCTACCATCAGCTGTTGTGCATATTGCCAATAACGCCAGTTTCGCTGCGGCGCTTTGAATTTGTATTCTCGCTTGCTGCGTTGAAAACGAATACTGCACTTTTGTATCCCATACTCAAACATTTCTTGTATCCTGCTTCCATGTTTGTTGTTAGATATATGTACCCTTCACTGTAATGACACTAGGCGCTGTGGGGAATGTAAATAGATAGATAGATAGATAGATAGATAGATAGATAGATAGATAGATAGATAGATAGATAGATAGATAGATAGATAGATAGATAGATAGATAGATAGATAGATAGATAGATAGATAGATAGATAGATAGATAGATAGATAGATAGATAGATAGATAGATAGATAGATAGATAGATAGATAGATAGATAGATAGATAGATAGATAGATAGATAGATAGATAGATAGATAGATAGATAGATAGATAGATAGATAGATACTCTTATAACTTTCAATCTCCCCCAATCACTTTCTAGTGTTCAGGGTAGCATACTGGTTATTCTAAACTGGCTAACATCCCTGCATTTCCTCCGTCCCTTGTTTTCCTTCCTGGCACGTTGTTACATTTCATTGTTGCCTGCATATGAAAACATGACCACTGTTGCCTGTAGCAACTGAAGTGTTTCACTGCTAAACAAGCGGATGGCGGTTCAGTTGCCGGCATGGAGGAAGGAAACAGCTGGGAGGGAACCGCACGTGGGTCGCAATAATAATTTGTGGCGTTTTTGTGCCAAAACTACGATATGATTACGAGGCACGCCGCAGTTGAGGGCTCCGCAAATTTCGACCATCTGCTGTTCTTTACCGTGCACTGACATCGCAAAGTACACGGGCCTCTGGCATTTTGCCTCCATGGAAATGCGACTGCCACGGCCGGTATCGAACCCGCGACTTTCGTGTCAGCAGCTACATACCGCGACCACTATACCACAGCGGCGGACTTTCTTTGTATAGCTGGAAATACTCAAAGTGCGTGTGGCAGATTTTCGGGACAACCCCTTTCTCTATCTTCGACGCGTAGAGTGGAGTCATCGCAGTCGTCCGACCGATAAAATTATCCGAATATTCTCCGTTCGACGTCCCAAAGTTTAAGTCACTGAAGTTACCCGGTTTGTGTGTGTTTTTTTTAAATTTTATTATTTTTAAGAGCGAATCGGTTTAAGCTAGCCGTAATTTGTGCGTTCTATCAGAAAGCTATCCTCACCATCAACGGGTATGTGCCACAGAAATTGGGCAAATCCCACTACTCACCACTGGTTCACTAAGAGAGAGAGAAAGCTACAGAAAGAAAGTGAGAGAAAAATAGAGAGAAATAATGGGAATAAAGACATAAAAAGATAGAAAGAGAAACACGGAAAGTTAGAAAAAGAAGCAGAGAGAGAGAAAGAGATAGAAAAGAGAAAGGATCAAGAGAGAAATAAAGAGAATGAAAAGCAGAGATAAAGAAAGGGTCGTTCTATGAGAGGTGTGAACTCTCGTTTCTGGAGTTTGGACATCCGTGTCGTGACTAACCTAGTTGAAGCCTAGCAACAACCTAGAAGCAACCAGATTAGACTTCAGTCCAGTTTCGATGTTTCAAGCCTTGCGCGACTTAGCGCAAGCTTCGCCAGTTTTTAAAATCTTATTTTTTTTTGCGAAATATGACTACATTGAAAGAAATTTGGAACAGACAGCGACCTAGGAGGAAGTATATTCCCTGACGTATCGGCTCGCACACGGGAACCTTGTTGAGGATGAGTCAGTAAATATATTTTTACCTTGGTCGGCGTCTGTTCAGACTTCCTGCCAATGTTTCATCCCACCAGACGTGATTTCGTCAGACCCTTGACTTCACATTCTGACTGCCATTGCACTGTTATCGACTCGAAATAAAATTTAAATATGTAAAGGGCAACTTCGAAAGTTCGGGGCGCGTGTCCCGATGTATGCAAATAATACAGCGGCTTGAAACGACTCTGACAGGCAGGACGTCTCGTTATCTTCAATATTAAAGGACCACAAATCGTCTGCATATGGACAAACTACATCGCCTCGCAAGTAATAATAATAATAATAATAATTGTTGGGGTTTAACGTCCCAAAACCACAGTATGATTATGAGGGACGCCGTAGTGGAGGGCTCCGGAATTTTCGACCACCTGTGGTTCTTTAACGTGCACCTAAATCTAAGTACACGGGCCTCAAGCATTCTCGCCTCCATCGAAAACGCCGCCGCCGCGGCCGTGATCCGACCCCGCGACCTTCGGGTCAGCAGTCAAGCACCATAACCACTAGACCATCGTGGCGGGTATCGCCCCGCAAATCGTACAGAAAAAAAAAAAAACGACGGTGCGCGTCGGTGTGAAGTCACTCATGCGTTTGCAGGAAATCATAACTTGATTGATGGAATCATAATTGATTGATTGATTGATTGATTGATTGATTGATTGATTGATTGATTGATTGATTGATTGATTGATTGATTGATTGATTGATTGATTGATTGATTGATTGATTGTAAGAGGGGCACCGATCCGGATGTTTGTTACGATGCTTGGAGGAGGTCAGCGGGGATCCCGTTGTATGCCGAGGTCTCCACTGCGTGATCATAACCCGAATGATGAATCTGAGAGTTACCGATGCTCATCTCTAGCAAAATATTCAAATTATATAACTATCAGCGATCTATTAGGTGATTTACGTGAAAAATAATTTAAAAAATGATTTTATTAAACTTTATTTTAGTGAACATTTATTTATACATTTTTTTTTCATGATACTGCCGAACTCACACGAGGTTGTGGCAGTGCGGGCACAGGTGTAAATACAAAGTTGTGAAGTCATATCAAATATGCAATGCAAAACCATGGGGCAATAATTAACTAAACGTCACTAGCGAAATTCAAAATGCAATTAGGGCTACAATGACAACAAATTCAATGGCAGGTTGCACGTTAATGGAGTGAGGCTCCTGACGCACGAAGTCAAGACACTGATTACAAGAAGCAAAAAAAAAAGAGAAAAAAAAAGGGGTGACGTTAAAAGTAATATAAAATAAGAATGACCACAGGAATTGCCCAGCGTGTAGATTCAATTCCACCACAGCTAAAGTGTTATTTAACGATGGTGTAATAGTAAAAGAAGGAATATTTTGGTTTCCATTGTCTGTTATCCATAGGGAAACGTATGTTTTGCTACATATTCTGTCAGTTTGAGAGTCACGCTTTTGTTGCAGAATTGTGACCACGCTGCAATTTTTGTCATTCTAGTAAAACAGTAAAACGGTATTACCTGCAGTGCAGGCTTTCTGGCGAGGTTCGACTAAATGTCACGCGTTATTTCCGCACGAAATTTGTGCTCACAATCTCGGCTTTTCTGTTTCGGGCACAATCCTTGTCTGTAGCGCCATTACCCAACAGCTAAACCGCCTGAAGCGCTAAACCCTTTTTTTAACGCAAACAGATGCGGCCTTTTCACGTCCTGAAGCTTCCATTATAAGTTTCACAGGCAGACATAAGTTCTTTCGTATCTTTCTCTTTCATTTTGCGGCACGCCGTGGGAGGTATTTTTCGTTGCACTTTGGTTATGCGGCTGTAATAATAACGCGGCTACTGCGTGGGTGTACGCGGTACCGTTCACCCTGTATACCGCCCACGTGTAAGCGGGCACCTCGACGAGCACGCGACCGAGCTCCGGTGCACAGCGCGGCGCTTGCAGCTCGCCAGCTTTGTTTGTCGTCCGGTCTGCACCTGTGCTTGCCCAACTCTGCGAGGAGGGGCGCGCCTTTGTGTTTTTACCTGACTGGCAGTTACCCTGTGTTGTGTAACTAAACCGATTTGCGCGGCCTTTCTCGATTTACCGACCGTGCTTTTTCCCCTGCTGCTCTGCGTTCTCTCCGCTCTCCTTTTGGTGCGCCCTGCAATACAAAGTTGCATGAGGTCGCCATTACGATACTCACCTGTGACTAGGCTCCGCTGTCCAGGCATGACATTGCAGAATGAATGAATGAATGAATGAATGAATGAATGTGGCAGTTGGTCAGTAAGCTGATTGGCAAAACATGTTTTCGTGTAGTGTTCTTTGAACGCTTCTTCACTGCCGTCTTTGGCGAATGAATGAAATGGCAGAGCACACAGTAGTGGTAAATGCTAAATGCGGCTTCGTTGCTTGGTTGATAGAAGCCGCACACGTGCGGAAGTCCACTTCGCACGTTGCCTTGAACCTCCTTTCCTCTCTCTTCTTGTCGATCTCTTATTATTATTTAGTTATCTTACTCCCTTTCCTATGACGCTCAGCGTTCTTGTGGGCTGCAGAAATAGCGCCTTTTTTAAATAGAAATAGCGACATTAAAACTTTTTTTTTTCATAACCGCTGCTATGCTCAAATACTCGCGATAACCGCGTTATGTCGCTACGAATCCGGCCGCTAAAGGTGGTATTAGCTCTGACGTAAGTGTTCGAGTCGGAATTGCGCCGATATGACACGAACTGAAGAATGTTGTAACGAAAGTGCGTGCGTTACTTAAGCCGTAAATTGTCGGGTTTCTATCCGTGAACACTGTAAGTACATTTTTTCAAGGTGCCGCTGAGCACTGACATATGAGCCGTTTTGTATTCTTTGCGAACGTGCGAAGCACGTTCTTCTTGCGTGCGCACAGACTTTGGTTTCGCGCGTCCATTAATGCGCCTGCCAACGCGCCCAGCCCATGCATGATCCTGCGGCTCGTCGAACACGCCCAGGGTGTTACGTCTTTTACAAATGATACCACTCATAGAAGGGCCCAAATGCTTGGGATTGTTTCGATTGATGATGCAAGTATGAGGGTATATAAGCTCGTCAGGGCGCACCTTCGCGCTAACGTTCACGTCATTTGTTATTATTATTATTTTACTGCTTGGTAAGATGAGCAATTTTTGCAACGCTTTCTCCCTAGCAGGAAAGCTAAAAAAAAAACAAAACTTTTGTCCATCGTGAGTTTATCTGTTTTCACTGAATGCGATATGTGTTCTAGGCAAATGTTATACGCATGCGTCAGAAATCTACATGAACTCGATTGCTTCGTGTTGCTTAGGCCAGCTCATCTATTAGCATATCTCTCAGGTAAGATACGTGTGTATGTAATGATTCACCGTTAAGACTGTCTCACCTAAAAGCATGGCTAGTTTGCCAGCGCAGAAACAAAAACGTCTCTCGGAAGAGGGCGTCTGTTGTTGTAGGCGGTGACGCACGCCGGATCAACTACCGCCTTCTAAGGAAGTGTGCTTCAGGCTGTACATGCCACGTTTACTTGTGCATAAGGACGCCCATATCTTGTACAAACCCTACATAATTTTAAAGACGTTGAAATACCAAATGCATTAAAGCGTCAACTACGGCTTCATCCCATATATGCTTCGTGGCCGTTTTGCGAGTAGCAAGTTAGAGAAGGTTAGGCTCAGCGTTCACAAGTTAACTTGGCGATATATGCGTATGGACCAGAATTTTGCTAACCTCCTGGCTAGGTGCCTTCGTGAAGGCTGCTTCCACAGGTGGCAATTTTCTCGGCCTACGAGGCTAAGTGTGGTGTCAATACGCACTTTCTGACGAAGCCGTACTCTTCGCGTTTTCCGCTTTTCTTCTTTTTTTTAACCCCTGACTCCCTTCCGCCGTGGAGGGTAACAAGCCAGACGAGCGTCTAGTTGACCTCCCTGCTTTTCCTTTTCTTCCCTCGTCACCTCTCTCTCTCTCCACCTCTCTGTGTTCCACTTCACAGTCCAGAAAACCTGACCAGCTTGAGCAAGAGGCGTCGATTTATGCTTTCAGCGATCGCACGGGGTTTGACCCTCGGCGTACTCCAGCAGGTATACACCGCGGCCCGCACGTCGATTGGGGGCTTTCGACAGCGATGAATATTTTTGTCTGCCGACTGCAGGCCCTAGACGGATCATCTTATGTAATACACTTGTCTCTTCCCCTACCGCTCCACACGATCGGAGGTGATGTCCACTTTCGCGAATGAACTCGCCCATATACGCCCGTCAGCAGCTGCTTCCAAGAGGCAGCAGCGCGCGGTGGTGGCCCATCGTCCATCACAGCTGTCAGCCCGATTCGGTAGAGCGGCCCAAGTATGGACGGCAGCTCAATCGAGGAGGAAGGTGAAGGTGGGGGGGTGTTTGCTATACACTGCATGAAATTGGGGCTGCCTACCCGGCCCTCCTTCGCCGGAGCCGTTCGCGCCACGATGTAGCCGCAGACAGTTGCGAGCGCCCTTCGAACGACGCGCAGACCCTGGAAACGCGTGTAGTGCAACGGAATGGGAGGAAACGAAATGAGGAATGCTGCGCACGTTGGCAATGAATGAAAAGCACGCCGAAATAGAAACAAAAAAAAAAACGAAACGCCCAGGCCGAGGCGTGACTAAGACGTTTCCCTTGTTCTGATAAACAACGAGGCGCAGATGCCCCGAGGCGCTAGAAGACGAGATGGAGAAGAAAGATAAAAGAAAGAAAAGAAAAAAGAAAGGAATAAAGGGAGGAGTGAAGAAGGGAACAACAAGGCAACTCGAAGTAAACACTACCCGTCAGCAGGCGGTGCCTCCAGACATTTATTCTTTCGGAGGAGACGAGGGAGGAAGGGCGCGGTGAATGGCGAAGTATTCGCTCGCTCACACGCACGCAATCTATCCGTTTGTTTCTCGTCGTGGTGACGGCCACGCGCGAATCAGGCGAGACGTGGAATGGCGGAACGTTGCCCCGAGAGAGTGACGTGGCTCGTGTCGTCACTGCAAGCTAGAGAGGGGAGTACAAATGATCGAACTGAGATCTAAATAGTCATCGCAGGGTCTCTCAGGGGGCGTTCGCCGAGGACGACTTGACGGCGAAAGCTTTGTTCTTCTTCTTTCCCTTCGCCCTGCGGCGTCGGTGTGAACATGAGTGATGCACAAAATCATCATCACGCGATTACATCACCGTTGACATCATCACGACGCCACGGATCGCCAAAATTTGTCACTTCACCATGACGTCATCACGTGACATCGTTGATTGGTCAAACGTGGGTCGATCACGGAGGCAGTGCAAAGCCAGGTGATGCGCAGAAAGCTTTGCAATGCCTCCGATCTTGGAGGCAATGCAAACCCACGTCAGGTGCAGAAAGATTTCGGGGGTGGGGGGGGGAGCGGGGGAGAATCAATACATCGAATCGATTAAAAAGGAAAAGAAGCTAGCTTTCGCCTTTGAGTCGTCTTAGGCGAATGCATAGGGGATCCATGAGTTTTCTTGCCAGTCGGCTGAATAATTTAATAAACACAGCTGAGCTGCCGTTTCCTGTGCGCATTCTTCTACTGATATTACACGCAGAAAACAAGCTGCACTCGCAAAAGAAACAATTATAAAATAATGGATTATGTTCTAGTAATACATCACAAGTAGATCACCGAGCTGCGGGACTGTCAGCGCCGCCTTGCTTCACTGTGTAGCGTACGGGCTCTTTCTAGTAATTGAATATGTCGCTGCGCTCGTACTTGTGGCTCAGATCTAAGTGGCTCAGTGCAAGTCCATAAAGGCTCGATCAATAGAATGCAGAGCTCAATCATTCTTTCCAAGCGGTCTGCAAGTCCCGTTAACTCGTATTCGTGGGCGCAAACAGATGTCTATCGGCGCAACGATAACACTGTCAACAGTTTACCAATGACTCCTCAAGTTTCAACTCGGCGGAACCCTACGCATCGCTAAACTGATGATCCCACATCTCCCGCAAAAACTTCGCACTCACCGCCTTGTTTCGATCTGACCCCCCCCCCCCCCCCCCCCCCCCCCCCCCCCGGAAAAAAAAAGGCGCTTTCTTCACGCTTCGAGGCTCAACGCGGCGCAGTCCGCGTCGTCTCGCACGCCCGATTGTGCTCCTGCTCATTTGTCACGGCGACGCGAAATAACAACGGACGCCGTCACACGGAAGACGTCACGCGAGAGAGGGTGGGAGGTCGATTTCTGTGGCCGACTATTGTTGCAGGGGACAGAGCTTGACCACGTTACTCCCCCCGGGTGAACAAACGGTCCCGTTCTTTTCAAGCGCCGCAGTCGAGAAGGCGTCGGTCGTGGCTCAGAACGAAGGGCGCGAAGGTTGCGCTCGTTTCGGTTGGCATCGATTCCTACACGTGGAGGCGTGGCTGACGGGTTCACCAAATCGTGCCTCGACCCGCCGCCGCCACTGAGATCCGTTCACTCGCCACCCCAAAAGACACCTCCTTATAAGCTTTAAGTCGAGACAACAGGCGAAGAATCGCCAATTATAGGGAGGCGCTGTCGTCTCGTCCTCCCGTCTACCCCTACCTTTGTTTCCTTTTACTTTGAGTTGCCCTGAACACTTGGAACGTTATAAAGAGAAGCGTCGAATGTGAGAATGTGTGGGGACGCGAGTCGCGACCGTCCTGCCTGGCGCCTCTTTAAGAGAGGCGCCCAATACCGGACGCTGCAGCACCACGGTGGTCTGTCTGTGTGCACGAATGACTGGCGCGCCTCGCATTGTGCCCCCCAGCCGTACTGGTCGATGACTCATTGACGCGCCGGCTCTAATCAATGGATTCACTCTTCATCGAGCGGAAGTTGCGCTAACGCCAGCACAAACCGTCTTCTTCACATCGGCCATCACCCCCCCCCCCTCACCCCGCCGCCCTTCTTTCGCAGACGCTTCTTGCGCTGAGACTTTTTGCCTTCCGCGGAGCGGGTGTCGCCAACCGAAAGAAAGGCGTCGAGCGGTGCCTAATGACCGCGCAGCACCAGCTACCATTCCCGCTTGCGCCCCCCCCCCCTCCCGGATTCTAGAACGGGGCAGCGCTGTAGCGCTGAATCGCGAAGAATTCGCCGACTGCCCTTTCTGCTTCTGGCGTATAGCTCGGGTGCAGTCGAACGTAGAGATGCGGTTGTCGCTTCGTGGGGGTTTTTCGATCTCGCTCTCTGAGCGCGATATCGGTCGGAGACTAGTTCGACGATGTGGCAGCGTAGATGCCGGTGCAATTAACTAATCGCTGAGTAAGGCTGTTGCGATTATAAGCGCGGACATAATTCAAGGCAGTTACGCGCGTGCTTGCGAGCCATGAAAATAAGTTACTTGTGATTACGCGAGTTCCAAATTCTGGTGGCCCAACACATGAGCTGCGCAGTCCCAATATTAGGCGCTAGTTACGCTCAAGCGGGTTCAACTCAAAACTGAGGACGACGCAGCGAGAGATGGAAAAAAAAATGTATAGATAGGTGCAGCCTTAAGGGACAAGAAGTGAGCCGAATGGGTCATGGAACAAACGCGTGTTGTGGGCATCTTAACAGAAATCAAGAAGAAATGGGCATGGGCAGGACATGAAGTTAAGATAACCGCTTGTCATTAAGAGTAGCAGACTGGATTCCTAGAGAAGGCAAGATCGCGAGGGTGAGGCAGATAGTTAGGTGGGCAGGTGATATTAGAAGCCTGCGGGGATAACGTGGTCGCAGTGAGCAGATGACAGGCTTAACTGACGAAACACGGTACTGGCCTTTTCCCTGCAGTAGGCGTATAGTCAGGCTGATGATGATGTTGACGAAGAGAAAGCTGGGACAAAATCGGTACATACTCCAAAGCGAATAAAGATCACTACGTGCATTGATTTATGCGTAAAGTTCCTTAGCGCGCCCTTGTAAGCTGCAAGCATTGCTGACGTCACTGCCTGCGATTTCTTATCTTTTTTTTTGCGGAGACGTTCTGTCTATAGTTACACATGGTTTTATTCTTTCGGCTTACCGGGCGACATGACGCAAGACGCGATTTGGCGCTGTTATTGATCCGAGTGTTTATTGTATGTTTATGAGATCAGAACGTTTCAACAACATAGGCGTCATAAATCGAAATAATTCATCAATTGTAAGTCAATGCTAATCGATAATCAGAAGACAAAAAAAAAAACGTCGGCACAAACCATCCGAGCGTGATTCCCAAAGCTCTTGACTGTAGTATTCTGGGCATCAAAGACAAGAAATTACTTCCATAGAACCTCTATTCATTGCACCCATGACGGCAAGCACGGGACGGTGGATGTCTATGTAGCATGCATATTTAAACGCTTTCAGGTTTTCGAGACCATGGGCTAAAATAATACCTATAGGACAGCTCCTAATCTTGCCGTATATATTAAATCCTTGTTACAAGGGCGCCTGGTTTGTCTCGTAGGGCAATGTGAATGACGTCACTATAACACGAACTAAATCGACCTCCTCCCCCTCCCAAATATGACTCCGCATCCGCCCTACGACATTGCTATGGAGGTTATAAGGCGCCGCAAGCGGTCCTACAACAATGCATCCGGCCTACAATATGTTGTGTGGTTGATAACGCACCACATTCAGTCCTGTAGGTGGTAAATACCCCGTCGTTACGAACTGATGTAGCTAGCCAAAGAAATTCTGTACGTGTTCAGTAAAACGTAACCGCATGTTGCATAATGTAAGCACGCTCAACACGTAATAACGCGTAGATGGCTGGCACTGACGTCACTGAAACTGCCATGTTGTAGTATACCAGCATGGTGGGACGCGAAGTTTGTGATGTCACATTAATGTTATCAGTACATCGCATGCAGGTTCTTTCGTTTTCGTGCACAGTGGCTAAAAACGTTCCAGCAGCGTCGATATCACATCACGCGGTTATGCCTCCCTGACGTCATCAAAGCGCCATGTTAAGAATCTGCGTGCATAATGTCACGTGCAGGCTATCAATGCTATTCGTTCAGTACGCTCGGCATTCTTCAGAGGAATCGGGCTTCAGTACATATACGAAGAGGCAGTGACGTTCGAAGTGGCTCCGGCGAAGACGAGCGCTGAGACAGGCCCGCAAGCGGTACTGCTTGTGATCGATAACCACCGCGGGCGCTGCTTCCGAAGCATTTCTCCCTCCCTCTCCTTCCCCACCTCTCTCTTTCTGTGCGGGCGTCGCCGCCTCACAGCGGCTCTGAGCGGTGCCTTGTCGAGCGGTGCCGACTGGTCTCTTCTTCGACTGCGCGTTCTCCGGCCTGCGTGGCTCCCGCTAATCCCCAGACGCGCGACAGGGCTTTCCGGGCAGTTGACGGGACCGTTCTCCAACGTAGAGCAACAACGGAGTCAGATTTGTTCTGTGTTTGTCGATAGAAGGAAGGATACAGAAGATATAACAGTGTGCGTAGGTCTTCTTCGATCAGGCAGTGAACGACGCCATGTTCTGTACCTCGTCAAAGCAGCGCTAAAGGCAAATAATAACTCGACGTGGATTGTTGAAGTTGCGTTCCAGAAACCTCGTAGTGCTTGTTTCGTGCGGAGGAAATTCTTAATTTCAAAGAAATGTTAGTGGTCCGCATACTGTTACCGCAGCTCAAATCGCCCGCCTCCGAGAACGGCCTTATGACGTACGTATCCACGTCCGCCCTTTACTGCCCGACAGCCAGTGCAGCGGAGCAAGCAGCTTTAATGGAACACAGCCCAGCGAAAGCGGAGCGTGCGTCATTATCAAGGGTAACGCCAAGGAGTTACTTTTCGCACGAATCAGACTGAAATGCGATAGTTGCATTTTACTCCGCCTTATAATGCACTGAAATGTGCTTTCTTTTGCCAAAGGCGGTTTGAGTACTTGTAATTAATTGTACTCAGGCCTATACTACATCGGGCTTGTGTCCCAGAATATCCCACTGGTGGCGCAGATCGTATTCCACATTTACCTTAATGTCTTGATTACTAAAACGCTGCTGTGTATAATAATAATGTTTAATAAGTTCTCAAGCGTTGACTTTTCACTCCGACATAAAATGTTTTTTGCCTTTGGTGTCCCTTATAATTTTAAGTGCCGATGTATTGGGGGCCTCTACGTAGGCAGTGTTAAGTGGTATTCAACTCGGAGATGTTGCGAACAGTGCACATTTGGATAGACTACTTCGTTTGGCTTAGAAATGGAGCGGCCAGAGAACGGAACGAATGATCACCGGAAAATCTACGTGACTGCAACAAGATTTCATTTGAGATGAGCTGAGAGTCCACCGCGGTAGCACAGTGGTTACGGTGCTCGGCTGCTGACCCGCAGGTCGCGGGTTCGATCGCGCTCGCCTCCATCGATCACGTCGATGGAGGCGGAATCTTAGAAGCCCATGTACTATGGGACTTCAGTGCACGTTAAAGAACACCAGATGGCCGAAATTTCCGGAGTCCTTCACTATGGCGCGCGTCATAAACATGTCGGAATTTTGGCACGTAAAACCGGTGATATTATTAGGCTTGAGAGTACAAGCACCAACCAACGCAAGTCGCTGTGGCAAAAACCGTCCGTAATAGGTTTGGCCGTTGTCAGTAATAATACACGAATGAACGGTTTACTTTTAAATAAAATGTATTTCACTGCAGTCAAACCTGTAAATTCAGGGACGCTAGGTGACTACAGTTAACGTACTTATATTGTATATATTGATTACAGCCTCTATGCATGTAACAAGGAGTGAGCGTCGCCGCATCCATGTACGCATCACAAAACTGCGATCAGTCTAAAGTTCGAGGTGATATGCTCTATTTTGCGCACATTTACACTTTGTAGTTGACAAGAAGCTGCTTTTTAAGCCAATGCAATATGCAAGAAACTAAGAGTCTTTCTTTTCTTGAGTCTAGGGTCACGCTCTTCTTACTGACTTTTGTTGACTTACAAATAACGTAACACTAGCCTCAAAAAAAAAAAAAGCACTACAGTTATGTATTATTTTTCTGCGCTGTTCTTTTGTTGATACAAATAAGACCCCCTCCTTTTTTTCTTTTTGTTTTTCAGGGCAATGTGTCCTTCTCCCGAAAACAAAAAAAAAAACGTAAATCGCGTATGTTGGCCATTTAAGAAAAAAATAAACAAATAAAATGAAAATTAACTTTAGACTTCACGACGAGTATATTTTATCTTCATCGGTTTCGTGCACCTTGCCTTGTCCCGTGTAATTATATATTCATATAATCATATCAAATGCTGTTCTTTTCTTTTTCTTTCTCACTGTCAACGTAAAGATCGGAAATGGCTTTTCACGACCTACTGCAACACTGATACCACAATACAAGCTGCAAAACGTATTTTAAGTTAAAGCAGTAAATTAGTTGTCGACACCATTAGGCCCTGTGGTGCCCTTAGCTTGCAGGAGATTTTACGCAAATGTAGGGAGGAAACGACAGAAAAACAAAGACGAGGGAAGGTTGGGAGTTCTCTTTTTCAGTCGCTTAATGGGCACTCATTAGGACACATACCAGAAAGGACCAGACCGAACTGGACACGGAGACTGAAATTGATTTAAGGATACGCGGCCAGAGTCCCTTGTCTGCACGCGTAGCTGCTCTTCTTGGTCTGTGATCTAAACTGCTGTCTTCCGATATCTAAATGTTACGACTTTCATTTTCCGTTACATCACACGCTGCGGGGTTCTTAACTTCTTCTCGAGTTTATTTGTTATTGTCCAAATTTCAGCCCCATATGCTAGTACTGGCAATATGGAGTGATTGTAGTACACTTTTCGCTTTAGTGAAAGCGCTGAGTTGCTCGTCATGAGTTGAGAATGCCGGTCATGCGAGCTGCAGCCAATCCTTATTCGCCGGCGTAGGCGTGCGCACAGGGGGTGGACAGGGGACGCTCCCCCCCCCCCCCCTTCTCCTTTGTGCTTCGTCTTTGCACTGTGTTCTGATTGTAAGGGCTTCAGTGGGAGGGGGCCAGGAAGAGCGGGCGAGGTGAGGGAGGGAAGGGGGGGGGGGGGCTTTGTAGGATGCTGCGGCGGAACTGCGCCGCCGTAACGCATAACCCTGCGCACGCCTATGTTCTCCGGTGCTACCGTGCTTGCTCACGCGCAACCAGCGCCGTGCCATATCTGTTTGCGTACTTGCCAAATAAAATTGATTGATTGATTGATTGATTGATTGATTGATTGATTGATTGATTGATTGATTGATTGATTGATTGATTGATTGATTGATTGATTGATTGATTGATTGATATTAACAGTACCGGTTACAGCACTCAGTAATGATGTGGGCCGATGCATTATTGCTTATGATGACTTGTGTTGACACAATGATGGCTACAACGTCTACCATTTGTGGCGGGAGAGTCTATTTGCACCTCGACAGCTCGGGGTCACGTGACCTGAGCTGAAACGTGACTTATAATGTCATAACACCTCGATATAATGTGAATGAAAGGCGAGGTTCCGCCTGTCGTAGCATAAGTAATGCCATTTTGCAAGTGCCAGTGGTTGGCCCTGGTCACTGCGGGCCAGTATAACCTACGCCGTGCCGCTTCGAAGCCCTCACTATTTTGCTAGCATCCCTGCCGCCAGAGCCAGAGTCGACAGTGACGTGTCACTCTACCAGTGACGTAGTACGTCACGTGTCTGCTGAGATCACGTGATACACCGAGCTTTTGAAGTGCAAATAGACTCGCCCATTTGTGGCCAATGTTGCTTGAATGTTGCCTAAATGATGGCTAATGTAGCATATCCACTCAGCAATATTTTCATCATTAAATCTAATCGCAATCTCCACTGCTGACCCGAAGGTCGCGGGACCGAATCTCTGCCGCGGAGGCCGCGTTTCGGTGGAGGCGAAATGCTTGAGGCCCGTGTATACTTAGATTTAGGTGCACGTTAAACAACCCCAGGTGGGTGAAATTTCCAGAGCCCTCCACTACGGCGTCCGTCATCATATCACCATCATATCGTGGTTCTGGGACGTGAAATCCCAACAATTATTATTAAAGCTCATTGTAATGAAGCGCTCGCATACACATCGACAAAAAGTTGATTTCATCCTGCCTGAATTTTTCTCACCTTTTTTTTTTTTACGGATATTGACAAGACCGCGAACTTCAGCAGCGAATTCACGTTAGCGTAGTCGTTCTTCGTGTGCTTGAAGCATGAGAAACAAAACAGTCATATCGCCCGTATTAAGCTCATGACAGCGTCTGGGTAGTGCTAAAGCGATAAACGAAGATCCCTCCGTGCCGCTCCGCGGAATAAACAGCACGGAGATCGTTTATTCCGCGGTATTTCCTAATCTTGTTAGGGAACAAGGAACTTCATGTTGGAGTGGAACCGTAGGGGCTTCCTGGCTTGCAGGCAAGGAAAGAATCCCCGAATGATCGATCACTGGTGTCGTCGTGAGATCACCGAGTTGCTGTGAAGTGCTCTTATCGCGTTAGGGCCGCCGTGGCCGCCGTCTGAGCTTTGTTCGGCTTGAGTCTTATGCTTCCTACTCAGATAAGAGTTCAAGGCACTGTCCATATGAACCAGCATTAACCTTAATTGTGCACTTACTTAATCGCGTAATGCTTGAACGCAGTTCCACTTCACGAAAAATTGGAACAAGTTCAGTTTTATTCCTGGCTTTCCGAAAAGGGAGGGATTTTTTTTTTTACAGTTTTCTGCAGATGTTAGCCTGTTTCATCGCTCTCGTAGGAATGAACTGGAGAAATACGTAAGAGAAAGGTTATGGACAGATACAGAGACATCAACGTTACATAGGATCATTGGTAAAATCTTGACCAAAATTCACAGGGTCCCTTACGAATTCGCCTTAGACGACTCGAGAACGAACGCTATATTCTTTTTCATCTTACTCGGTTGTATTAACCCCCCTTTCCCTCGAAACTTTCTGCACCTGGCATGATTTTGCGCTGCCTCCGGGATCGGCCCACCCTTGACCAAGCGAGGATGTGATGGTATGGCATCACAAATTTGGTTGGCGATCTGTGACGTCATCACGTGATGTTGATTTTCCGCGTCGCTTCGTGTTGACCGCCGCCGTCAGCGGTCACTGTTCGCGTTTGATGAGGCATCTGTGGCGTTCACCTTAATATTTAGCGTTGTGAGAACTCCAGAATTGGGCTGACAAATACGGTACAATGATTATATGGACACAGTATAACAATATAGTAACAGAAGCGCACGTTCACAAGAGTAATTTGGAGTACGGTTTGTTTATTATAGTAATATTCATTAAGCAATGAGGTTTTTTTTTTTAAACTGTTCACAGCTTACGTGTGCTTTAGAGTATCAAAAACGCAATTATAGAGTTCGCGTTTTCGTTCCTGTGCTCAGCTTGATGGCGTCAGCGTTGATCGCTATCAAGCTGAGCGTGGCCAATTGATACTTTAGACAAAAATGGGTAAGGGAAAAAATTGAAGCAAGGAAGAATTCAAGAAAACATATAACAGCAACATAGTAACAAAGACAGCAACAGAAACAACAACAGTTGAGAGGAGCACTATCAAATGTTCGGGCATTTTTAAACTCCTTAATATTTATGATACGAGGGTTATTCAAAAAGTAAGGGCCGTTTGGCTCCGAATAAATAAATATTCGTTAGTAAAAGTTTTTATTGGCCGGTTTAGTTTAGTGCAAAACTACTTCACTTTTCTACGTAATCACCGTTAACTTCTAAGCAATTTCGTACCAGTGCACCGGTTTCTTTAGTTCCACTGCACAGAGGAGTTCGCCGCCTGGGAATTGGAGCAGTTGACAACGGCGGTCTTGAGTTGCTCGTTGTCTTCAAGCCGCTGCCCCCAAAGTCACTCTTTCAAGTGCAAGAAGAGGAAATAGTCACTTCGTGCAAGGTCGAGACTGTAGGGCGAGTGATCAAAAAGTTCCCAACCAAAATCTTGAATCTTCTCCTTGGTTCTGGCTGCGGTGTCGGGACGCGCGTTGTCATGGAGGAGGACAATTCCAGAAGACAGTTTTGCGCGCCGTCGATTTTTGATCGCACGTCTGTTTGGTGAGCGTTTCGCAGTATACGATAGCTGTAACTGTGGTTCCACATTCCATGAAATCAAACGAAAGAACGCCCTTTTCGTCCAAGAGAATGGTGGCCATCATTTTCCGGATCGACTAAGAAGATTGCTTGTATTTTTTTTCGATTTTGGTGAAGCGGAGTGGCACCACTGCGTTGATCGTTGTCTCGTTTCTGCAGTCGCGTGGGATATCCAATTCTCCTCGCCTGTAAAATGTGCGAAAACAAATCATCTCGGTCTTGTCGGTAGCGATCCAAGAACGCTAAACCACATGACATTCTTTGCTGTTTGAGTTGGTCCGTAAGCATTTTTAGTACTTACCTTGCATACGCTTTGTAATATCCGAGCTTTTCAATTCCAATCCTGTAATTCGTAGTGCGGCCAACAAGAGAAAATTTATCCGACAGACCACTAGCTGTCAGTCGTCGATGTAATCGCGATTCGCGGTCCACTTGTTGAACATTTTTATTGGTCTGAATGCTGGGCCTGCTACTGCGCTCTTCGCCGTGCGCATGTGTGCGACCATTTGTGAATTCTCTACACCATTTTCTGACATTTCCTTCACTCATCATCACACCAAGTCCATAAACTAGGCACGTACAACTCCCCATGAATTTGAGAAGCTGATGATCCCTTTGCGTGCAAAAATCGAATTACTGCTCGCACTTCACAGCAGGCGGGAGCAACGATTTTGGTGTACAGTGTGGTCAGCATTCCCCGACAAGCAGACGACTACTGAGCCAGAACAGTAACTTCAGTACCTTCACGAAGGATTTACAGAGGGCGCTGCACAAATAAATATTCATTCTGACGTGTAAATATTTAAGTATTAGCAAATGGTCCTTACTTTTTGAGTAACCCTCGTATTAATAATTATAACATTTGTAATATAATAGTAATATTTCTAAAACGCAATATTTATAGATGTACAGCCGTAGCAGCATATTTCTCATTTCTTTTCTTGTTTTTTTTTTGTAAACTTAATGTCAACTTAATGATGTTAGGATAGCCGGTTCTGTCGCAACCCACCCTCCTATGTTTTCCTATCTAGAGAAAGAGAGAGAGAAAGATAAATGTTATCGGATTTTCATATCTAAATAAAAACAAAAGAAGTATGGGTATCAAACGTTACCGTTTAAAAGGAGCGTTTCATTCGTTTATCACCGCTGTTTATCCCAAATGTGACGTCTTTCATAGGATTACTTTGTGGTTACATCTATCCAGCAATAAAGCCTTCCTTATCAAACAAAGAAGACGCGTCTTCGATATTTCTCTTTCTGGCGCTATCTGTCTCGCGCATGTCGTCGCACAGAGCATGCGCTCGCGAAAAGAGCTCCCCAAAACGCCGTAGCTTTTTCTTGCGAGGCATCCAGCCATACAGCCTTAAGAAAGGAGTCCTCATTAAACGTCTGTTTGGGCGGCGTCGATACGTATAAAGGCTGTCGCACTCAGATCGCTCGGGGGCGTTATCAAAGCGGCCCGCGCTCTTTGTGTTGTGCGTTTACTGCGTGCTGTGTGTGTGTGCTTGTCGTTATTTTCTTGCATTGTATTCCGAGTGTTCGTGGACCGCCGCGATGCCCCAAGCAGTGTTGCGTGCACGGCATGTATTGTCCGCCGCGGGCGCTTTGTTGTAGCGGCTCCTTTTTATTTGGCGCCGCGCGCGAAGTGTCGGTGCCGTTTTTTCTTTCTTTATTCACGTCATTTTTATTTTCTTCTGCCCTCTTCTTCCTCATCTCTCTATACATAAATCGTCCAGTTTGGCTGTTATTTATTTAATATATTTCTTACTGGCCGGACCAGACATAGTAACCCCGAAACCGAGCCTCCTTCCAAACATCTTCCCGCAGACCTTCCCACGTGACCCCGATCTTAGAAAAAAAAAATAAGAAGGGGGGGGAAGGGGGGATTTGTGGTGGAACGTATAGGCGTGTCCACATCGACGTCGTGCAAACCGCGGCACAAAACGGCGAGGCGTTCCCGGAGGACCACCACGCTACTGGGCCGATTTTTGGCGGCAGTACATAACGACACTACTGGGAAAAGCCTCAGAGTTTTCTTCCACCCCCCTTAACCCCCCCCCCCCCCCCACCCCGGGCCTCACACACACCCTGCTCGTCTACCCGCTTTCCTCAACTATACCCTGTAATGTTCCGCTGGGAACCCCGTAATTCTCTTACCTGCCCTACTTTGGCCGGAGCTGCGCATTTCTTCTTCCCCGGCCTCTCTTTTATTCTGAGACTTTTACTGCTGGTCGTGGTAACGTATGTAGACTATGATACGGACGATGTACTTCTCTCCCACCTTCTCCACCACTGGCGCTGAGCCCACTCGCAGCCCAAGCCCGAGGCTCCATCAGAGCTATACGTTGAGATCGATAAGAGAAGGAGGAGGAAAAGAGTGAGAGAGAGATAGGGGGGGGGGTGGCGAGAGAACGGAGAGTTGGACTCAAATCGGGGTGTGTGCGGATGTCAAACACGCCGAAGTCTCGGTGGAACTGGCGGGACTCGAAAGACGGTGCGAAGAAGAAAAAACAAAAGTGAAAGAAACGTAGACGTGCCAAGCCTGATCCGAAGCCTCCTTGACTCTTCCATTTTAGGTGGGCTTACGATGGGTGAGCGGCACTGAACGCTGCGAGGTCTTTCATTGCCGCCATAAATCTAGGAAGCTATATATAGAGACGAATTATCCTAGGGTGCTTCTTGTAGGTACGAACATAAGCGGTACGGCACCGTTAAGTTCTGATCAACTCGAAAGGTGAGAAATGGCGGTGGAACCTGTATCTATTTTAACTGTAATAGTTAAGACAATGTGTAATAGAGGTGCTCCAGGGTCGTAGCTCCCCGTTTCGCCGTTCTGCAGAAATGTCCTTTTGCCGCGCCAAATAAAAGTTATAAAATGCAAAAGAAAAATTACTTTTCCTTTATTGGAGAAGTTGAGCGAACAGAAGGAAATGCCTCAGACTGGCTGGCCGACATTTCGATAGGGGACCTATCTTGGTCAAAGGCGCCTTGTCGTCCCTGGCGTGTTAGTTTTAAGGGGTTAGTGATGACGTCACGTCGGATTTCCTTTATTTGGTACATGTGTAATCCATGAACATCGAAAGAGAGGAAGACGAAGGTTAAGGCAAGGAGGTTTACCAGGGTGTCCTGAGTTTTGCTACCCTACAGTGTAGGCGAGTAAAGGGTATTTAATCAGATAACAGGCAGACATTCTATTGACTTCGTAATGTCGTCAAGCTTCTTAACGTTCTACCGAAATGGATTTTCTTTTTACATGAAGGTGATTTGCGAATGCGAACATCGGTGTTTGTAAGTTTTAGATCACGCATACGAATGAACAAGAAGAGTCACATAAAAAAATGAGATCAATTTTTGGCTAATCCCCGAGAGTGGGTATGGGCCATATGGCAGAGGTTACAACAACAACAACAACAACAACAGCGGGTAAACTGGGAATCGTTGACCGGCCGAAGCGATGCGTCAAGTTTCTTTTTTTTTTTTCGTCTTACCAACAACGGTTTTATATCGAAGAAGACGGAATCATCTCTGAGTACGAGACCTCTTATTTCCCCAGTCTTCATATCAAGCGCTCATGTGACGCTCCTATCTCACGTTACACCGCCAATATAGACACGCGGACACGTAAACACGTATTCGTGCATACCAATAAACTGCATGCGAGGTTCCGACAAAGAAAGAACGATGTACTCAGATGTCGAGCACAACGGATGAGTCCCAATGCATGAGGAAGCAGGCATTGTTGGCGACGGCGGGTGTAACCGCAGTGATATGAGCCGGCTGGCCGGCTAGTAGTTCGGACTCTCAGTTGCCTCAGGCTTTGTGACAGCCGCAGCAAGATGGAAGCGGAAACGGAAACTCGCAAGGGCCCCAGCACGGAGATAACGGCCGTGCTCGTCGTTGCCCTTTTGCTGCGTGAGTGCCGCGACGAACCTCCCCTGCGCGCGTAACACGAGAAACGGGCCGCTCGATCAGCTTTTGCGCACGACGGAACCTGAACGGCCGAGCGCCAACGTGTATGTATGT